>NC_135152.1:1550442-1853472 GCF_050948215.1 Halictus rubicundus
GCTCCCTATGCTAGTAGTAAAATTATTTGAAAATAGTTCAAATATTTTATTCACGAAAGAAAAAAATTAAGTTTTCACGAGGTCTCGAACCTCGTCAAAAAAGTCTCCAGAGGTTCCGCAAGTCAGAGACCTTACCGTTGCGTGTGTATGTGGCTCATGAGCCCGCTGGTCGAACTGCTACCGTGATGGCCAGGGTTCGAATCCAGCTACATGCAATTTCCCTAGTGAATATGCACGAAGTTTTCCACAATCTGTAGTGGCGCAAGTTTCTGGTCGAATTAATTTTCATATGGCTAGACCCGTGTTACCAGTCTGTATCACATTCGTAGTTTAAACTAACGATGAATACATCTAATAATGACGACGGATGGCACAACAATGACTCCCAAATTTCGGCAGCCGGGTTACCTGGCCAGTAGAGATGGGACATTGGATGGTTTTTCTCGCGAATGCGCAATAATTTTTGCCAGGGAGTCTTCCCCACGGTGTGGAAAAGTGCGTGCCTGGTTCTCCTCCACAAGAAGGGGAAACCCGCAGAGTCTCCCTCTGCATACCGGCCGGTATGTTTACTCGACGAGGCGGGCAAGCTGTTCGAAAGAATAATTGCTGCCCGCCTCGTCGGGCACCTGTCGCGAGGTGGTCCCGACCTGAGCGACAGCCAGTATGGGTTCAGGAGGGGGCGCTCCACAATAGACGCGTTGGAGCGTCTGCGCCTCCTCCGTGAACTGGCTGTCGCTCAGAGGAGGGTGTTGATTGCGGTGTCGTTGGACATCTCCAACGCTTTCAACTCCCTGCCCTGGAAGGAGATAACGGGGGCGATGGAATATTTCCAGGTGCCCCCCTATCTCTGGGAGGTGGTCGGCGACTACCTCCGCGGCAAAGGGGTGGAGTTACCGGCCGGTACAAGACCGTGCATATGAGGGAGATGCACCGCAGGGGTCGGTCCTCGGGTCGCTCCTGTGGAACCTGGCATTCGACGCGGTGCTGCGGGTTGTCCTCCCCCCGGACACGGGTGTCATCTGTTATGCAGATGACACCCTGGTATACGCTGAGGGGGAGGATTGGAGGAGAACCAGGCACCTGGCAGAGGCTGCCCTGGACTGCGTGATCGAGCGAATCCGGAGGATGGGGCTAACCGTGGCCGCCGCAAAGACCGAGGCGATCTGGCTGTATGGACCGTCTCGGTCGTGGCGGCCGCCCCGAGGTCAAGACCTCCGGATTCGTGTAGCCGAGACCTCCGTAGAGATCGGGCCCAGTATGAGATACCTGGGCCTGGTCATTGACGGCCGCTGGCGTTTCGTGGAGCACTTCGGGCTCCTCGCTTCCCGATTAGAGAGGACAGCATCCGCCCTTGCACGGCTGCTGCCTAATATCGGGGGGCCGGAGTTGGGGGTCCGCCACCTCCATATGGAGGTGGTGCGGTCCATTGCCCTATATGGGGCCCCCGTGTGGCACCGCTCGCTCGGGGCCAGCCAGAAAAGACAAAACCTCTTGGAGAGGGTGCGGCGTCGGCTGGCTCTGCGGGCCATACGGGGGTACCGCGCCGTCACTGGTGAGGTGGCGGGTCTCCTCGCCGTGGTTCCACCATTCCATTTGGCGGAGGAGCGGGCGAAATTATACCATATCGCCCGCTCGTTTCGCCGCCCGCCGGGGGTGGAACTCACGAGCGAGGAGGAGGAGGAGCTCGAGGCTCAGAAACGCCAGGCCTGGCGGACCTATTTACACGTTCGATTGTCCGGGCCCTCCTGCCCATATTTGTTATATGGTGCGGGAGGTGGGGAAGGCTGACCTTCCGCCTCACGCAGGTGCTCTCCGGTCACGGTTGTTTCGGAGAGTACCTGCATAGGATGGGGCGGGAGCCGACCACGCAGTGCCACCACTGCGACGAGGATGTGGACACGCAGTGGGCGGGTGGGACCTCTCGCTACCGACCGTGGTCGACCACATGGTCGACAGCGAGGGGTCGTGGAGAGCGGTGGCCTCCTCCTGTGATGTTGTAATGACCCAGAAGGAGGCCACCGAGCGGGCCCGGGAGCGGGACCACGGCTCCGCGAGGAGGGTGTGGGCGCGGGGTCGTCCCCGGCGCCCGCGTGCTCCCCCCACGGGAGAGGGGGCGGAGTAGAGTTGGCGCGGGGGGATTCCCTGCGTCTTGAGGTGCCCCCACGTCTGGGGGCGGTGAATTTGGGAGCCCGGGGTGCGAGCTGACCCGGGCCCCCGGGGTGGAGCATAGCTCCCCCCGTGATAGGACGACACCCCCCGGGTTAGTTTCCCAGTATTGGGGGGGGGGGGTCGGTCCGTCCCTCCCCTAGGGGAGGCGGATCCGTGGGGGGTTTTGGGTAAGGAAGGGTCGGGGCGTGCCGGATCTCGCCTCCGACGGCCCTTCCTTCCGGTGGCGGCGTCTTCTTGCCTCGGCCGGGGCTGGTTCCTTCGGGATACCGGCCCCGAGCGGGGCACGAAAACTCCAGGAGCTGTGGGTGGACCGAGCTCGGGAAGCCCAATCCGAAGGCTCCAGGGATGGGGACACCGGGCGGGTCTCTCCTCCCGGGGTCTTGTAGCGTAGGAAATGGGGGAGGTTAACCCCTCCCCCGGAGTATGATGATATCTGGGAGGTGTCCTGTTGAGTACTCGCGTGATCCAGGCACCTCCCCTTTAGCTTAGGTGGGCGTGGGTTTTTTAGTGGGTAGCCTTTGGGGACTTCCCCAGGGGTAGTCCCACGTTCCCCCAGGGAGCCGGGGTATGCGGAAAGACATTTTCCCCACGAAAAAAAAGACCTTACCGTTGCAACCATCAGCGCTATTGGAAGTATGCTCGCAACATTGGAATACAACCAATATATCAATTAATTGTAATCACCGCTGCGGTGTAAAGGTATTGTCTTTTATCGCCAATATACTTGATAGTTTAGCTGTGGAGGGGGTGATTCTACATGAGAAAATAAGTCGAAAATACGGGACCAATTTTTTTGGTTTGAGGCTTTGTTTTTGAGAAAATCGACTTTGAAGATCCGTCCAGTTTGCGTGCCTAGCATTTGTAAGAAGTAGGAACAGAGTAGGTCTTGATCACGTCAGATGGATCCTATTCGGTAGCCTTCGTGTTCGCCGAATTTTCATACTTGATTTTCATACTCGAAAACAAACTAAGGAGTTGTACAATTTTATGCGTATAAAAAAAAGAAAGAAATGCCGACATTTATCCATCCTACAATTTAATTCGTGAGACCAAAAAAATTGTTAGCAACTTGTATTAAAGTAACCGACATTTCTGTACAAGTAAATATGCAAAATCTTGCTGACCACACAACCGAAAGATTATTTAAGATTTTAGAAAATTCTGTAGAGTCTGAAAATATACCACAATCTCTTAACTTTTTATTTAAATGGGGTTGTGATGGGAGTTCCGGTCACTCCACATATAATCAAGAATTTTCAGACAATAGTTCTCTTAATTTTAAAATCGAATGGGTATGTTTTGTAAATAAATTCAAGTCCTTCTTCTACCAGATTTTGTCGGCCAATAAAACTTATGTTCAAACACAAAATAAACGGTCTAATTAAAAACGAAACCGAAAATATACAGTGTGACATTGCAAATTTTGCGACGTCACTTTCCTGCTCGTAACGATCTTTCGAAGGAACCGGAACACCCTTTTTCGGGCCGAACGGCTGCTCGCAGGATTAGGGAGCGCTCCCCGAGGAACCTCCATATCGATTATCGATCGATAGCTAACATATATTGCGCGCGCCGAGTACGGCCACAGACGAGATATAGGAATAGACTTAACACCCAATGTATTTTGGTGTCCGTCGGTTTTGCAACGTTAGCGCCCCATAGAGGCCCCATTACCATTCAGTATCAACACCCAACGTTACCGATAAAACACGATTTCTGAACATTATTAGCACGAAGAAAAAATTTTATACTCCATTCACAGTACGTGTGTTTAATATGACTTGGCGGAAACAAACACACTTGATACTTCGGTGTAAATGTTGAATATAACATTTTTAAAGCTTTTTAAGCATTTTTAAAGCTTGTCCGCATTAACGGACAATTTAATAATGTTACTTTTTACACCTTCCTAATGTATTCGTTTTTATAGTTTTCTCATTACATTTTTATATAATATGCATATTTTATAGCTTTTTTATTACATTTCGATCTAGTAAATGTAATAAACAGATATAAATAATACGCACAGATTTTCTGTCGTTTAATAAATTTTTACTCACTGGTTATTTACAATAACTTTATATATTGTGAGAAATTAAGTAATAAACTAAATAATGAGCAAATATGTTAATACTTAGCTTTCAAAATAAGAAAATTATGAGTTCTACTTTTTTAAATTAAGCGCTGGTATACAAATAACTTTATTAAATAATGACAGAAAGATAAAATGGAGAACTTTCAATCCGACACAGCACGCTCTGATGGAGATTTAAAAATGCATAATGAACTTTGAGATCATGTTACCGATTTCATTGTTTCGACGGGACAGTTTTAGTTACACTATAATGTTTACCGTTATAACTGATTACACTGCTCAGCTGCATATAATCGAATTAATACTTGATGTCGGAGCTATACATATTGATGCGGAAAGAATTATGGTTGTAATTCTTTGTAAAAAGTAGCTGTAAGTGACACGATATATAAAGCAACGGTGAGGCTGGTTCGAGAACGACGAAGGGAATGTTATTTTATTTATTCGAAAATAATGAGGGGTGCAAATTCTAAACGGTGTAGCCCAGCGTGCGCAAACAACAAAAAGGTTGTTTGTGGCAGTATAAGCCCCCCGCGTGCTAGGGTCCATGCATGGTCGGCCCTAGGCTGCCAGACCCCCGCAGGAGTAGGCTCCTGAGTTTATGAAGGTCAAAGTGTGCACGGGAATACGAGGTCTTCCCGGGACCGTCAGGCAACCGGCGAAACCGGCAGAGTTGGTACCGCATGCAAAAAAAACAAAGAAAATCTCGAGAAAGGGCACGGGCCTTTGGTACCTGTGTGCCGCACAATGGGCAATTTGGACGAAATCGGATTCAAAATCAAAGAACTTTCGATAGAATTGAAGTAGAGCGATGAAATTTTTTTTAAATTAAAGCTGAAACTTTGTAGAATATGGGAAAAATAGGGCGATTATTACCATCCAATCATTTCAACGAAAAAATGACTTCATTAGTTTTTGTCACAGAAATCTATTTTTTGCAAAATCCTGAGGTCGTAGACAAATTTTGAGACTAGATTTGAAGTCAGCGTGAAGAAATCTATGGGAAATGATGTATAGCATGTTAAAAAAAAATTTTCCGCGCGTGGTATTGGAAAAACTAAATTTTTTCTTGAATTTGTGCGCGTTTAACGAATTTTCTAGAGGTTAAAAAACGTTCGTACCACAATCTCTCTATTTTTCCCATATTCTACAAAGTTGCAGCTTTCATTTTAAAAAAATTTCATCGCTCTACCTCATTCCTATCGAAAGTTCCTTGATTTTGAATCCGATTTTGTCCAAATTGCCCACTGTGCGGCGCGGAGGTTGCCGTAATCCCGGTGACCGGAGCGGTCGTGAATTGGGCCGCGGCGCGATTTTTCTTGCGCGTGTCATTCTCCGACCAGTGCTCGCCGCGGACGGTCAACAAAGCTCGTACGATACCAAAGTGTGTATTTGAATTCCACCTATCCCTCATCGAACACAAGTTACACATATAAAAGTTATACCTAAAGGCCTCCACAGTGAGATTCTACACCTTTGGGCCGTTGGACATTTGTAAAAAAATATATGCATAATTGTTTATAAAATTGATAATTAGTTTTAATTGTTTTACATTAACGAATGCTACGCATTGACAACAGAAAAAGTTTGAGAGAAATTATATTCTGCAAACGAACCGTTTAGTCAAGAAAAATTGTTAAGGATTTCATAACGTTTTTAAAATCTCTGCGTAAAATGGACTACCAACTACCCCTAAATGTTGATATGTTTATGGTGGAACCTAATGTTATGGCCAGCGTTTATATCCATTCTTTATTTATGTCTCAGTGATACTCTTAATTTCTAAGAAAGAAATCTGTCCTTTTTCCTTCTCTGTAGCATTGTAACCCCAAAATTGTAAAACGAAATGGACTCATTTAAGAGTCTAAACAGCTTAAATAAAAAAAATTTCATAACGTTTTAATTTTATAGAGGTAGACATAGAGGCATAGGCCCACCACTACTCTGCCGCTTGAGTAAGATGGACCTGAACAGTGAGGCTTGGCTCAATGGTTGTGTACGTGTCCTTAATAAACACAATACGACGTTTAAAGGTACAGAGAATTTAGCAAGGTGCATTTTCACCTGAAAACATTGTGAAAACTTTTACAATTCTACCTAACCAAATGGTTCGTTTGCGGTGTATGGTCCTCTCAAACTTTTTCTGTTTTCAATGCGGAGAATGCATTGATGTATAAAACAAACAAATTTAACAATAATTTACAATGTTATAAACAATTTTTCGAACGGTCTTTTAATTTTTATTTGTTGCGAGCGCACAGTTGTGTATTTGTGCATCTTGCCAAATACAGGAACAAAAATAAAAAATCTGAGTAAAAGTTACGCATAAAATTTTGAATAATGCAATAACAAAATTTATAATAGATAGAAATAGAAACATTTCAAATATTTTACAATGTTAAATGGAAAGAAATTAAGTTCAATATTAGCTAGCGTAAGGTTGTTAACGTAAGGAGATTTCTTTCTAATACGCCCTCTTTACGGCGAACGGGCAAAAGGGAGCCTCTTTGCGATCGCGCTCTCCAATGATTTTCGGATATATTGAAAACTCATAATCTGACAACGTTGCGTACTTTAAAGACTCGTACAGACCTGAACATTTCGACGAACATTGCGCCGAACGGCGCGCTGGAGGGCATGCCGATCGGCGGACGGGACAGAGATCGACATTAATTCGGTGACCAGCGCAACGAACGGATCGCATTTGTGTAATTTCCAAAATTTCTTGCAAACTATGGAAGCTGCAGCAGCATATATTTACATTCACTACTCGTTAACCGCGAAAGATAAACACAGAAAATCTAAACCCATTTATATACACGAAGGCTGCCGCGTGCATTTGTGCACACATTTGTGCGCGCACTTGTGCGAACCGTCGATTTTATCAATTATGCGATCTGTCCTGCAAACAGATTTAAAAGTCCTACCCGTTTGCGTTCGTGCGCGCGGTCGATCCATCACTTGCCGGTTTTTCGACATACATCAAAGGGAATGCGCGCAAAGGGTCTAGCAGGATAAGAATGGTCCAGCGGCCCCGGCCACAATTTTTGTATTGTGTGGAAAACAATGGTTTTAGGTTGAAAGATAATCACCCAAAATTTTAAGTCGCTAATCCTTCATTTAAGGGTAATATGAGGGTAAATACCCTTAACTGTATCATTTTTTTCACGGTTGTTAATTAATCCTTAGCACTCGAATGGTGACTCTGAAGCTACTAGAACACTAGAAATTGTTGTGGCATTATTTCAACGAAATTACAAAAAATATTACAAAATATTTGTTACATTACAAAATTTGTATTTAATAGATCACTAAACATTTAAATATTATATGTGGAAATCGGATCAGTTTCGTATGAATAAAATGAAAATATTCTAAGACGGAAGAAAAATTTAGTTTTAGAATGAAAATAGCGCCGAGTGCAAAGGGTTAAGATATTCAGACGGAAGAAAAACGAAAATATTCGAATTTACCTCCTTCATATCATATATTTTTTCACAATTGTGATCAAATTATTAAGGGTAGAAAAAAATTATTTAATTTTTTAGGGGTGGGGGTTGCAAGCAACCCTTCAAGTGACCACTTCCAAAAAATTCAAGAACAATGTTCTGTTACCTATCTAATATATACAAAAGTTTCAAGATGATCGGATTGGTGGAACATAGTTAAATATTGAAAAATAAATTAAATTACGCCATTACAATAGTATAATGTATTGTGCAGTGTTTCTTACGACACTAATTAATAATATTTATCAGGAGGTTAAGTCCTTTCTTGATCAATTATTCCTTTTTAAACGCGACGCATCGTATTATATTCTATTCTTATCTTCCCGAATTTATAAATAGACATTACGTAGGTGTAAAAGAGAACTTTAGGAATCATAATATAGATTTATTCAGTCTTCGTCAGTATTTTCCTGAATTACTGGTACAGTATGTGTTACATCAAATATCTTGGTTAATATTTCCGATGGTTTTACAATTTTCGATTTAAATCGCCTATGAGATAAATAGTAAATAATCGTAGCGACATGAGAACAGCAACCTACTGTTCTGTTGCTATTAGCACAGTCACATGTATATCGTGTAATAGCGGTATAATTAATCGAATGTGGTACATATTCAATGTAGCATTGTAACTTTTGCGATCAATATGCCTCGAATGAACTTTCACCCTTATAATATTGTTAGTTTCCTTTAAATATTCAGTATTTAAAATATTATCATCCCTCATTAATACCGCTAGATAGCATTTTGCCTGGATTAATTGATAGGTACCTGTACATAATATTACATAAGTAGTATATAATTTTACATATAGTAATATTATACATATACAAGATGGGTAAAGAATAGTGTTAAAGCATGTGCTTATCTGTAAATAAGATTTGTTGTACAAATTGTAAACGGTTTACATAATGATGTTTTCTTCTGTCCAGAATATGATTTTCATTGATATACATTATTTTTACTTTTTTCATGTCTAACATATGTTCCATCAAAAATGTCTACTAATTAAGAATCTTGTATTTCAAAAAGTTTCCTTGGGGCGTACGCTGTTTCATTTAAAATGAGATCGGCTCAGAATTTTTCATTTATTCCGAAGTGATTTGCTAAAATATCCTTTTCAAATGCGTTAATTATTTGATGGAAATATTCTGACACGTGTTGTTCATGTTGCAGACCGAATATATTTTTAATCATTACATTAGAACTGCCACTTCTGAGTTTAAATAAAAATATAGTCAATGCTTGTTTCACAGTTCGTGATTTCGTCTCTCATACTTTTCAACATATTTTCTAGCTTTTCAATATTGTTCCTATTAAAGCCAGTGAAAGCATGTAGTTGTTCCTCATTTATGGAACCATCCGATATTTTATCAAATAAAGAAGAATCCACATTCCAAGCCAACTGGTCCAAAAACAAAGAAAGTTCACTAGCTTCCACTGCACTATACATAGAATGAATACGTAAAGAGCAAAGCTCGTCGTTTTCTAATAATGTGTGTAGAGCAACATCGGTCGCCTTTCGGGATATAAATCCTTTTTTGCGTAAACGCTTGGAGACGTGCTTCTAATGGTATGAGAATCAGTTGCCTCGTCGATCGATATGAGACACGGTATTCATGAGTCGCTACTACTCTTTTAAATGGCAGTTCAAGTAAACCTGTCAATTCGGTATTGTTTCGAGTTTGATAATCTGGATCTGTTGCAGGATCATTAAATAATAAGTTCAGAAACGATAAGACATGCACGTGATGCAGGGATACGAAGATTGCAACTTTGCATTAACGCAAACAGTCATCAATTCGAGCATCTCCCGTAATGTAATAAAGTTTATTTTACTACCATATTTGACCTTGCATGACCTTCATTGATAACTCGCTGAATTCGTCTCAAGACTGGCTATCACATCGTGATAAAAAAAACATAGCATTCCATTTAAAAAAATAGAGTTGACCTTGAAATCTTCTCTATGCCTCCACCCACGCAGAAAATGTTTGTGTCACAATATGTCCCCCTCTATACCGTGTAAGTTTTCTATATAACATTTTTTCATATTATTACAAATAACGGCAATATTCAAACTGGACATAGTTATTGCCCCACCCTGTATTATCCTTAAATGAAGGGTTAGCGACTTGAAATTTTGGTGGATTATCTTTCAACCTAAAACGATTGTTTTCCACACAATACGAATAAAAATTGTGGCCGGGGCCGCTGGACCATTCTTATCCTGCTAGACCCTTTGTTTGCAGGTATGTTCGGAACACAAAAAAACGGCAAATGTGCGAACGTGCTAAAATCATTGAAAAATTATTCCTATTTTTTTATCGTTATGAATATATATTTTTTATAATAATTTTTTAATTAAGTTTAGTGCAAGTTTCATCCCAATATCTATATATCTATATACAGGGTGGCCCACATAACTCTGAACAGCTCAATATCTCGAAAACTATGCCATCGATTTTAAAGTTCTTAGTCTTAAATTGCATGGAACTGAAGGGCCTTTCTGACTACATAAACGTGAAGTGGCCTCCCTTCCCCTTAAACGGGGGAGGGGAGGTACCTTTGTAATTTTAAATGGAACCCCCTATAAAATGTTACATATTTAGATTCTACCGGAAAAAACAAGTCAATTTTGTCTGAAACATTTTTTTGTCAGATACTTCCATGATGAGATATAACAGTTTGAAGTTTCGAGTTGTAGGTACTTGAAGCGCTCGGAAATAGCGTTATGGAATTATACGCGCTTGAGTCCTTTGCTTATTCGTGAAGAAACACAAACAATAATATTTACAATTCTTGAGTTTGACTCACTTATCTATGAAAACGTTTTCGGTTTAGAGCTGTTATTCAAGCAGTAACATTGTGATTATGGCTACATTTGACACAGAAGTGAATATGTTATTAACGTTAGGTGAATGCCAAAAAAATTATCGGCGTGCAGCAGTGATGTTTTTTGAACGTTATGGGATCAAAATATGTCATGCAACATTTCATAATTTAGAAAAGCGGCTTAGTAAAGCTGTCACTAATGAAAATAATAGTGCCAGTATTCTTGCTGCAATTACATTAAATCCTCATATTAGTCAACGTACACTTGCACAAACATCACATATTAGTCGTTCATCAATTCAACGAATTTTGAAACGGCAAAAGTATCATCCATATCACATGGTTTTATCACAAGAGCTTTCGATAGCATATTACGATCACCGCGTAAGATTTTGTGAGTGGCTGCAGGGTGTTGTGGAAAACGACTTTTTGTGCAAAATACTTTTTTCCGATGAGGCCACTTTTATGAATTCAGGGCATGTAAATAGACATAATCTGCATTATTGGGCCGTGGAAAACCCAAATTGGATGAAATGTGTTGCCTTTCAACATCGATGGTCTTTAAATGTTTGGTGTGGCCTAATAGGAGATTTTGTGATTGGACCTTATTTTTTTCAAGAAACTGTAACATCTGCAAGTTATTGTAATTTCTTAAAAAATCATTTGCCTGCGCTTTTGGAAGATGTGCCACTGCACGTTAGAAGAGAAATGTGGTTCCAACAAGACGGCGCTCCTCCACATTTTGCAATCATCACCAGGCAATTTTTGAACAAAAAATTTGGGAACAAATGGATAAGTCGTGGGGGACCTCGTCAATGGCCTCCTCCATCCCCCGATCTAACACCATTAGATTTTTTCTTATGGGGATATGTAAAGGACAAAGTTATGTTTGAACCACCGACGACAAAAGAGGATATGAAACAAAGAATACGTGACACTTGCGCTTCAGTGACTCCCGAAATGTTAAAAAATGTTGGACCAACTTTGATGTTTCGAGTAAATAAATGTTTACAAGCCCGTGGTGGACATTTTGAACATTTAATTTAAAGTACATTTTATTTCTTCACGAATAAGCAAAGGACTCAAGCGCGTATAATTCCATAACGCTATTTCCGAGCGCTTCAAGTACCTACAACTCGAAACTTCAAACTGTTATATCTCATCATGGAAGTATCTGACAAAAAAATGTTTCAGACAAAATTGACTTGTTTTTCCCGGTAGAATCTAAATATGTAACATTTTATAGGGGGTTCCATTTAAAATTACAAAGGTACCTCCCCTCCCCCGTTTAAGGGGAAGGGAGGCCACTTCACGTTTATTTAGTCAGAAAGGCCCTTCAGTTCCATGCAATTTAAGACTAAGAACTTTAAAATCGATGGCATAGTTTTCGAGATATTGAGCTGTTCAGAGTTATGTGGGCCACCCTGTATATAGAAATATATAAATATATAGATATAGATATACATATATGTCGATTTTGCGTTTCGTTCGCTGTTCGACGCGCCGTTCGGCGCAATGTTCGTCGAAATGTTCAGGTCTGTACAAGCCTTTAACTTGGCAACGCTGCAAAAGTTTGAACAGCCGAACGCGAGTCGCACTGGATATAGTTCTCGAATTCACCGTTCTCAAGGCGTAAAGGACGCTAAAATCACTGGCATTTTAACCCTTTCGCTTCGAGCGCCGGATATATCGGGCATCTACATAAGTGTATAGAAGTACTAATAATTGTACTAATAATTTGCGTTACATTATTAATTATATTAAACTTTTAATTTTAAAGTCCTGTAAATATGTAAATACCTAAAAACATGTCAACTGTAATTGGTTTAATATTTTTAGAATAATTAATATAATATTGTATAAATCTTTTCATTTTAAAAATATAAAGAATACGTGCTATATTAGAGCAATAATTGTTTTATTAAGCATAGTAATTATTTAAGACTTAGAAGAACGTATATACAAAAACCACGCGCACTGTGCACATTTCTCGCGCATGCTTCCGTTCGGTGACGGTACTTCGGCGGACTGGACTGCCGAAGCGAAAGGGTTAAGGTGATGGTACTGCAGGTTCCTATGGACACCAAGTCCCATAAGGTGTCAGGTCTGTTCCTATATCTCGGCTGTGGTACGACCAAGTTTCAGGGACGTGCTGCGTGCACCACCGACTCTTGCGACGATACCGAAAGGCGCTTCGCTTCATGGGACCGTCCAACGACTAAACTATAGCCATTGGAGAAATATCCCCTGCACGGGTAATTTGGAAAAGGGACTACCGTATACGGGCCAGACAACCCGGAGGCGCCGACGCTGGACGAAAACACCCTATCGAACATCCGACCATTTCGCGGTCCTGTCGCCGTCTTACCCAGTCCAAAATTGGGTTTATGGCGTGGGTGATGTGGTCGTACTCTGAGGAGGTTTCAAACCTCCCCCGGTCGCAAGGCGTGGCCGTTATGGTATTTCACGGTATGGTCCGAATGTTCGATTCCGATTTAATTCATCAAAAAATGGAATCTTTTGGGCGAAATGATCAATGTTTTGAATCGATCCTCTGCACTTCGATTTTTTAAGGAACGATTATTTGCGGAAGAATCGATCAGGAAAAAATCGACTCTATTTATTTTTAAAGTGAAAACATACTGTCCATGTATATCGACTCCTTGATTTTTTCAAGAGAATTCGAACAGCTCTACTTTGGTGTAACGGAACCTTTAAGAAAAAGTCGATTCTTTTCAGATTAAGTCTCACAGAACCGATTCATTCTCAGATTCCGATTCAGAATCGATTGTAGATTCAATCCAAATCTAACCTAACCTAACCTAATGTATCCTTGAAATTGATCAAACTATTCTGTTCCATTTCAAGAATGAGATACATTAAGCTATGTTAGATTACTAGATTCTCTAGGGGAAGGGATGGAGCAGGAGAAGATTTACCTTTTTTCCGCCCTTTTATTCCGTAAATATTTACCCTATAAATAACAATTTCGAAATTTAGTGTCTGCATTAGGCGACGTCCATGTCTTACGAGCTAAGACTCCGTAAAATATCTCCAGCTACAAATTCAGCTATATTTTGTCTTGATTTTCTGCGAAGTTCAGTCACAGACTTAAGACCCGTAGGATCAAGACCAAGGCGGATCTTACGCCGTGCAACGTAGATCAAAAACTGATTACTCGATCTCTATGAATCTTGGTACATACCGGGTGGTTCACGAGAAATAGGCCACCTAAATAGCTCCTTTAGGCTTAGAGATAGAAGAAAATGTTTGAGAGAAAAGTTGTATTGTTAAAGGGGGCAGATATGGTGATATAAAAAAATGTTCCGATTGTAGACGTTTTCAAGGTCGTTTGAAATTCATCGATGATTTTTAAATAGCACCATATATGTTTAACTTCACATCGTTGTATCTGATGTCAAGACGAGTTCAATGATGTGGTGCACTATGACCTTCAAATGACCTTGGACTCATTAATAGATATACTTTGACTACTCTATTTGACCAACGGAACTTTGATTTCTTCAGCCCTTAGATCTCATAACACGTATACCGCTAACGGAAGGTGATCTCTAAGCGTACACAAACAAGATTATCCACAAACTACAGGTATGCATGTCGAGTCAGTTATGGTCATCAAAATATTGCGAGTGAATCAGTTTATCGATAACCGTGTAACGATGCGTTACTTAACCCTTTGAGCGCTATGAACCCATATATGGGTTCTCACACAACCATTCGTTTTTGGCTATGAACCCACATATGCGTTTTCAGATAACCAATCGTTTTTGGCTATGAACCCACATATGCGTTTTCACATAACCATTCGTTTTTGGCTATGAACCCACATATGCGTTCTCACGCAACCATTCGGACGACCGTCCATTTCTTTCGATAGGAATGACGTAGAGCGATGAAATTTTTTTTAAATGAAAGCTGCAACTTTGTAGAATATGAGAAAAATAGAGAGATTGTGGTACGAACGTTTTTTAACCTCGAGAAAATTCGTTAAACGCGCATAAATTCAAGAAAATTTTAGTTTTTCCAATACCACGTGCGGAAAAAATTTTTTTAACATGCTATACATCATTTCCCATAGATTTTTTCACGCTGATTTCAACTGATTGTCTACGACCTCAGGATTTTGCAAAAAATAGATTTTTGTGACAAAAACTAATGAAATCATTTTTTCGTTGAAATGATTGGATGGTAATAATCTCCCTATTTTTTTCCCATATTCTACAAAGTTTCAGCTTTAATTTAAACAAAATTTCATCGCTCTACCTCATTCCTATCGAAAGTTCCTTGATTTTGAATCCGATTTTGTCCAAATTGCCCACTGTGCGGCGCACGCTTAACGTCGACAACGTCTGCTCAACGTGCGCTCTTTTGTAAAAAGTACGCAGTCCACGGTGAGCTTCCTCGTACGGAGTGGGCGGTCCACGGCGCACGCTGAACGTCTGGCAACTCAGCGCTCAAAGGGTTAAAGGAGAATGAGACCGGTTATTTCCATTTGACTACACCAGAGACATGCAAAAAGGAATAATTAGATCTTGTAGATCAATTCCAACAGAAATAATTGAAAGTACAGTTAATTACCTTGTAAAACGTTTAAATGTTTGTGTCATTGCTCAAGGTCATAATTTGGAACATTTAATTTAATTCAAATAAAATGATTCCACATTTTGAAGTTATCATTGCTTTATCATAAATTTCCTAGTTCAAGGTAATTTGAAAGTCATAGTGTACCACATAAATGAACTAGTCTTGACATCAGCTACTACACCGTGAAGTTAAACATATATGGTGCTATTTAAAAATCATCGATGACCTTCGCCCTATTATTTGAGCGTTCTATTATATGGCCAGTATTCCTATCACAGTACTGTAAGTAAGCAGAAATATTATTTGCCTTTGTAGGACTAAATCCATCATAATGATTCAATTTCAAAGTGACATATGTGCTATAATGTTATATCATAATGTCACAAAGACGGAACACGTAGTTTTGTCAATTGGGAAAAAATGTGAAATAATTAAACAAAACTCGAAAATGAGGAGTCTGCAATAAAAGCACAAAGGTATGGTGCTGCGAAATCAACTATCGCCAATATAAAAATGTAGAAACGTGATACTGAAGACTATGTAAAGCAAATGCAAATAACAGATATTTCAACAAGTCGAAAGACTATAGTGGTGAAAAACAAGTTGAACGTTGTTGTGTTCCACTGGTTTCTGCACTGCAGAAATGAAAGAATAACCATAAGTGGACCAATTAAATGTATGTGAAAATGTTCAAGTATTCAACGAAAAATTGAGCGGAGATCCAAACTTCAAAGCAAGTAATGGTGAATACTGCGGACTTAATGGCATTAAATAAATTATGTGGTTCGACTGCTAACAAGAATTTGGGACCCATAGTTTGATTTTGTTTAAAAAAGGGAATATTGAGAAATATTGTTTCTTTTTGATTGCGTATAATTTGTATTCGTGTTATTTGTTAGAAACGTGTATCGGATAGATGGCGTTGCGGGCGGAATGCGTGTAGGCCGTTTTGCGTTTCGCGTGCCGATCTAGTGTGATTTTTCTTCGTGTTCATCGACCATGTTTTCTCTCGATCTACGGTTAAGCGCGCGATGAAGTTTTGTTCACCATGAAGTTTCAATCGACCGTCGTTTTACAGTGTATTATAAGTTTGGATTTGTTTCGTTCGGGTGAGCACAACACTTTGCTCACATCTTTGTAAATAGCTTCACGTCACTTTAATTAAGACTGCAATATTAAAGCATTTTTCTCCAGAGTTTGTATTCTAATATTATTTCATTTTTTCTTGATTATTAAGTCAAACTGAGTGCTAAACGCATTGTGGCGGACCCCTTGGAGAAGGGCTGATCGGACCCAGGTAGGAGCGTCGTCTGCGGGCTGGGACCTTGGACGCATTTGGTCGCCAGGCCCAAGCTCTTCCCGAGCGCACACTTAGTCGCCGGAAGTCTGTTCCTACCTGGGGTGCACATTTGGCGACCAGGTTCGGGGTTTTTCCTTGGCGTGCACATTTGGCCGCCAACCCTTGACTTTCGCCAGGACACGGGTGTTCGGTGCAAGGACACGAACTTTCTCCAAGGGGCACGTACAGGAAAGCGACATCCTCACTCCAGAAGTTTCCTTGTTCGAAGTAAATTCCTGAAGGCACGGGGAATAGATATAAGCGCGGATTCTGACTGATGACGGGGTCAGTTGTCGTCAGTTGTCGTCAGTTGTCGTCAGTTGTCGTCAGTTGTCGTCAGTTGTCGTCAGTTGTCGTCAGTTGTCGTCAGTTGTCGTCAGTTGTCGTCAGTTGTCGTCAGTTGTCGTCAGTTGTCGTCAGTTGTCGTCAGTTGTCGTCAGTTGTCGTCAGTTGTCGTCAGTTGTCGTCAGTTGTCGTCAGTTGTCGTCAGTTGTCGTCAGTTGTCGTCAGTTGTCGTCAGTTGTCGTCAGTTGTCGTCAGTTGTCGTCAGTTGTCGTCAGTTGTGTCAGTTGTTCGTAGTCGTCTATCCGAAGTTCTTGTTTCATCGTTATTTCGTTTCTTTTGTTCTTGTTGCGTTGTTGAGTTTTTGTTGTTTTATTAATAAATGGTTATTGTTGTATTGGGTGAATCTTCACTTAATATCCAAACATCAAACTAGTAAACACTTAGTTGTTTTATTATATGAAAAATTCTATTATATGAACACGTTTGTCTCCCAATTAATTATAATGAAGGTTTCACTGTAGTACGTAAGTCCCAAGGCTCCACCATATTTAATTCATGGATACATTTAGTTCGAGTAATTAACATAACACGCAATACTATACGATTACTGAATTAGTAGAAATGAAAAAGTAAGTTGGTTTCTAGTGGGGAACCGCACATGCGAACACTTTGCATACTTGATATTTCACGGGTAGCTCGACAGTTACCGATCAATTCGGAAGAGAAAAAAGTGAAAAAACTTCTTCCAAATCGATATGAGAAAATCGGTCTACCCGCAAAGTATCATTCGTATAATACTTTGAGCATTTATATGTATATTGTGGATAATCGTTCGAAATGACCCGAATTTCACCAAGATCGTTCAATTCCGTAATGTCAGGAACCCGCAAACTACTAAAATTATTCTTTTTCTATAATTTAATTCTGTTTCATCAGAAATAAGGGGCTAAAAACAGTTATGATATCGTTTCCGGTTCTTGAAACACTTACGAGAATCGAAAAAATGTTATAACAGTTAAACTTTGTCTTCTGGGACCAAAAATTTTGCACTTGTTTTTATACAATCCTATAGATTTTGACGAGAAAAATCTAAAAATGCAAGTTTTAAGGACAGGAGTTCACTCGTTCAAAAGTTATATGTGTGTAAAGTTAACCATTTCAAGCGTTTTTGACAGGTAAGATATATTGGTATGTGCTTAGCGTCGCTCATCGTCTAATGAGCAGAGCCGCTAGGTGACACCACAAGCACACATGTGTGGGGCCGGCGGCACAAAGCGCATGTACCGCGCTACTGCGCCTGCGCGACCACGCGATCGCGGCAACGAGCGTGTCGCCAACGAGTCCTTTCGTTCTCTTCTCGCGACGCTTCTTGAAGTAAGCGAACGTGTCTTATAGTTTCCGTTCTACGCCTCGTCTCTCGGCCGACGACGTCGGATCGTCGTGCCGATGAGTTCCTCTTCGCTACCAGAACTTCACTGCGTACAGACGCATCGTTCTTTCGAGTTATACTCTGCCGCGTAGCATCGTGTCGACGTGTCGGCTCTTTGTACTTTTCGTCGCGTCTCGTATTCGAGAGTCGCGAGTTGCGCCGCTCTCCTTCCGTTACAGTTTGAATAAATATTGTTGCTCGATCATTAACCAACGTGTTTATTGCACGTGAGGTGTGGGCCTCGCGCGTATAACTTAATTTGTCTTTACTGCGACCACGTGGCGCGTCCATCTTGGACGCAGTCGTACTCAGATATTTTGTACGAGCGTTCTCTCCGGAGGACGTGTGACCTCTGGCCACTGGTGACCCCGAACTCTCGTTCGTTACGAGATCTACGTTCCACGGATGTGGTAGACGGTCTGGAATCCCCACACATGTCGTGGAGATCAGTATCGCTGACTCTCTCCCACAGTGTGGAGTGGAGACAGCAGCCATCTTGGCTCGCCTGTGCGCGGCCATACCGTCCAGACACTTGATCGTAGTCGTTGGTGCTGTAAGCATACACACATCGTTGTAGTCTCTGGTACTGGAAACATATCGCCTTCCTGTTTGGTCTATCACTGACGCATGTGCCGTAGCAGTGTCTCCTAACTGCTTTAATAAACATCCAGTTTTGTTAATCTCCGGTGTTGAGTCTGTCTGTAATCCTGCCAGAACCCCCAATGAGAGAGTGGGCTCTGGAGATTAAAACTCATATTCAAACACTCGTCTCACCAGACTAGTTGTTCCGACATTGGAGACCTCGACGTGATTTTCTTTTTCGACATATTGCTTCACGGATCCAACTGCTGTCGTGCCTTCTCCACGATCTGGTGGATGTTGACGCACGCTTCGTTACCCTGAGGGCTGACCAGTTCTCCTGGACAACATCGTGAATAAGCCCTGGCGGCGAATATTCAGCTCGCCGTATCCTGCATGCTGCTGCGAACGAGCCTTCGACGTCGGGACCTGCAGCTACTTCGTGTGGGAAAGCAACGTCTCCGGTGCCTTCTACGTGGTTGAAGGTCATGCTGTCGCCTCTTGCATGAAGCCAACGTCACCGGCGCCTTTTTACGAGATCTACGTTTCTGTTGCAGCCTCGTGCGGAAGACATTGACACCGGCACCGGAATGAGCAGCACCTCCTCGCAGCCCTTCAGTTCGTTCCGATTGAGCGTTCCTTGTAAGGCACGTACGTGCAATTTGCGGAATATCGTTGCATTACGCTGGGAAAAATCTACACCCGTAGAATTTGAACGACGTAACGCTCGCGCTTCGGCTGGATCGACCACCATGTTTTCTTTTTGTTAAGATTTTCAAAGTGCCCGCACGTAAGACACCTGAACCGCGTGCGGTATTCTTTTGTTTTGTAACACGTTGACCGCTGCCGCCTGATCGCCGAGCTCTCTCTGCTCTCGACCGCCGAACCATGAGCACGTGCGCGACCGGCAGTCTATTTACGTACAATTAAATATATAGTTACATACAGTTAAGTGCTGTGGTGTTTTTCGTTTACCCGACCTCCTGAAAAAAATCCCAACACCTCTTCCACCCCTCTTGCTCTCCTCTTCCTCTTCCACCTTGCGCGGTAGTTATTTTGGCTGTCCTCATCTCGCCGCGTAAATAACTACTTTGCCCCACTGTTGCTAGAAGACATTTTTTCTCGTTTTCTAGTGTTCGCAAATTTTAGTGAGATGTTAAACGCAGTCAGTCGCGCGGTGTAAACAATTTTGTGCGCGATGTCACCCGGTATCAATAGCGTTGTTCCTGTCTCTTGTGTGTTTGCTGTGCCGTGCTCGACTTTCCGTTGAGGATCGACATAATGAGTACCTCTGATGTATGTGACATACCTGCGCGTATGAATTAGGTTAGACTGTTCGCGCCCGCGTGCGCAGGTTTCGGTTTATCCCTTCATTGGCGTCCCATGAGTCAGTCTCGTCGATCGAGTATGGAGGAGGCACTCTGGAGGTCTCTGGTTCATGTAGGTAGAAGCGACTCTCAGATCTGTCAATATCCACTCTAAGAAAACGAAGGCCGATATGGTCGTCGGAGCTGTAGATTTTGAAATTGTGGCTAGCACTAAGGATCTGTTAACAGTTGCTTCTCAATCCGCCGACATATATTCGCAACTTAGGGAGCGCATCATCGCGACCTTCGCCGCGTCCGCCGAGACTAGGTTGCGTAGGCTTCTGAAAGAACAAATGCTTAGCGATGGGAAACTGACCCTCACCCTTAACCGGTTGAGGAACCTCAATAACAGGCAATGCGACGATCTCGTAATCAGGTTCATATTCTTGGGCCTAATGTCAGCGCAGCACCGCGCGATTCTTGCTGCGGTAAACATTAAGGACTAAACCAAGTTAGCTGTGCTCGCGGACAAAATTATAGAATCATGCAGTCCTTCCAACCAGCACGTACTTAACGTGTCTGCTGAGCGCAACCCGTCCATTTCTTCTGCCTCTCTGCCTTCCTCGGAAGAGCAAATTCAGAAGCTTTCCGCCCGGAAAGCATATGCACCCTTCAACGCTCATCGTCATATCGGGTTTATTCCGGTTCGCGCTCTTCCTACAGGCGCGATCAAGTACAAGACTCCAGTCTCTGCCGGACTCATCTTAAATATCCGGAAAACTCCATTTTGTGTAAAAAATGGTGCTCCAAATACAGTTAATTCTCGATATAAGTCCGCCACACCATCACGGGGTATACCCCGTGAAGGGCCAAGAAGCTCGAGAGCCGCCGCTGCTGAGGAGTGTAACATAACACGGTTGGGTATATCGATGTGAGACCAGAAGACCACTTGTTATTATCCAATAACAAAACTTCTTTATTTTTTTATGGGACTTTCACCAACGTATTCGTGGAATTTTTCTAATGAAAATGATACCAAATATGATATTATTCCGATGATATTTACTTGAGTTATGAGCGATGAATGTTTCTAACGCAGAGAAGGACAGCGTATGGGAAAGAAAGAGTCGAGGAGAGCCGCAACCGCCGACACAGATCAAAGCCTGCTTGACCGCAGGGCTTTAAACCAAAAATTTAACTTCTTTATTATTAATTTTTTTTATGAGACTTGCACCAATATATTTGTGGCATTATTCTGATTAAAATGATACCAAACGCGATATAATTCCGATCACATTTACACTAATTTTGCGTTAACGAAATTGTAATGGGAAATAGCTTTCATCGTTCATTACACAAGTAAATTTCATCGGAATTATATCATATTTGGTTTCATTTTAATCAGAAAAATGCCACGAATATGTTAATGAAAGTTTCATAAAAAAATAACGAAAAATGAAGAAGTTTGGTAATTGAATTAGAAGTGGTCTTCTGGTCTCACACCGATATAGCCGACAGTGTTGTGGCGGGGACGGCTCTCGAGCTTCGGCCACTCACCGCGGTGGTGCGCGAGTTATTCCACTAACTCCAAATTGTAAAGTTGGCACTATCTCGTAATGAGAATTTACTGTATCGCATAATAGTAATGTATCGTTATTCGGCGGTCGAGAAGGCGGATATGGTACGCATTTATTATCAGTGCAATGGAAGTAAAAGACAAAATAAATTGAAATACCTAGAAAAATATCCAGACAGAGTGAAACCAAATGAAAATCAGTTTGTTTTGTGTGTCAAGCGTTTAAAGGAAGCAGGTTGTTTCCAAAATAAGTGTCATAATCGGAAATGTCTTCTTTCTGAACATAAAAAGTTAGAAGTCCTCGTACATTTTGAAGAAAATCCGACAACTTCGGTACGAAAAGTAGCTTCCGCGTGTGGTGTTTCAGTTGGCTCAACTCATAACATCTTAAAATTACATAATTACAAACCCTTTAAATACCATAAAGTACAAGGGATACAAGAAAGTGATATACCGCGGCGTACTGAATTTTGCGATTGGTTACTTATGAAGAACAGAAACGACTGTAATTTTTATAAAGAAGTTCTTTAGGCAGCAAATCAAGCTTCGATAACAATATGATGACGAACACTCATAATGCTCATGTATGGTGCACTGAAAACCCAAGAGAAGGGAAACAAGTTTCCAAGTGCAATTTCGCATAAATGTATGGTTTAGCATAATTAACTATGTGCTATTAGGACCTTATTTTTTATTTAGAGTTTTTAAGTACGCAATTTAAAGACTATTGGGAAAACCTGCCACTGTCTATTACGCAAGATATGTATTTCCAACAAGACGGAGTCCCACCGCATAACAACAGAATCGTAAAAAATTATCTCAACGACATGTTTCAAGGCCGATGGGCTGGAACATACGGACCTGTCTAGTGACCAGCAAGATTTCTAGATTTATCACCCCTGGACTTTTTTTTATGGGGTGCTATTAAAGAGTTCGTTTACGATACACCGCCCAGAGATGTAAACGACTTAAAAAGCAAAATACCAGAAGCATGTGCATTATTATCTCGGACTACATTAGAGGAAACTACCAAAAATATAATTAAAAGAGCCGAAATGTGCATTCATGCACAAGGAAGTCATATTGAACATTTACTCTAGCCTCACCAATAAAGAATACTTGTAAACATATTGGTATGAAATATTCAAAATGTTTCTTCCATTTCTGACCTTGCATGACCTTGAAGGTCACTGTGCAGTATACGAATGAATTCGTCTAAACACACGCTTTCATGTGATATAAAAAAACAATAGCATTTCATTTAAAAAATTGAAGGTCACCTTCATATCTAACAAAATAGTATAAACACAACAAATTACATACGCCATTGTGTTGCCTATAAAAAACAGTACTACTTTTTCCTCTTTCATTTTTTTCTAATATTTACTATTTACAAGAGAAACGCTGGCTTGTAATAGCGTGAACAACTTGTATACGTCCCGTATTTGGGACATTCGACGAGTAGGGTCACACGATTCCAGCATGCACTGTGTAATTCATATGCAACGTTCGGTGTGAATCATAGATTTCGTATACCATATATGTCCCTCGCCAGAACAGTGTAAGGGACTTATATCGAGAATTCACTATACACCCAATTTCAGGCCAAAAGTCTGTCAGACCTCCCGTCACAGAGATAGTAGGGAGCAGTCGGAACTCGTTCAGACGTCTCCACATGCGTAACCAGCTTTCTGGTCAAACTTTTCTGATCGATACAGAGGCGTATATTTCTCTGTTTCCGGCCGATCGTAGAGTCCGCGGTAATTCATCCTCATTTTAGCTGATTGCCGCGAATAGTTCATCAATCGACACGTATGGCGAATCCTTTCGCACGCCAGATTTAGGTTTACGCCGCCCGTTGAACTGGAACTTTTGCATCGCTGAAGTCGAGCAACCGTTAATCGGTGCTGACCTTGTAGCCCACTACGGGTTAATTCCCGATCTTCACACTGGTCGCCTCATTGATACCAGGACGAGCCTATCTTCCGCAGGCACTGTCCAGTATGTATCGCAGTTGTCATACTCTGGTCCTTGGATCGCCCATTGCGCAGATCCTCGAAAAGTTTACGGAGCTAACGGACAATTCGCCGTTGGCACCTCCTCAGGTAGGTGATGTGTATCATCACATCATCATTACCAGGCCTCCCGTTTCAGACCGTTCGCGCCGTTTTCCGCCGCTGAAACTCAATGCGGCCAAGCGCAAATTCAAAGCCCGGGTAGAGGCCTGCGTGTGTCGTCCTTCTAGCAACCTCCAGGGCAAGAAGTTCTTCTCCGCCCTAGATCTTCATAAGGCTTTCAACCAGATTCTGTTTGCGCCAAAAAAACGTGCAGAAAACAGCCATAATTATACCCTTTGGGCTATTCGAGATCTGTTACATGACATTCGGTCTCAGGAATCAGAGTCAAACTTTTCACAGATATATTAACCATGCGCTTGGCGACCTAGAATTCGCCTACATTTACATCGATGACATTCTCATTGCTTCCTCTTCTCGCGAAGAACATTACGAAACCATTCGTGTCGTGCTCGAGCAACCGAAGAAATTTCATCTCCGTTTTAACGTTGAGAAATGAATCTTCGCTGTCGAGAAACTAGAATTCTTGAAATATATAGTGAACTTTCGTGGTATTCGCCCTTCTAACAAAAAAGGAGAATCGATAGTAAACTTTCTCAAACCTAGCACTGTCATTGAACTTCGCCGCTTTCTGGGCATGGTGAATCTCTATTATTGTAACCTTCCGAATGCCGCGACGGATCAAGCTCTGCTCAACGCGTACTTCGAAGACTCGAATAGGAAGGATGCGCGAGAGATTGCCTGGACTTCGAAATCCGACTAGGCGTTCGAACTAACGAAGAACACCTTAGCAACGCTGTTCTTCTAAGATTTCGCCGCTGTAACGCACATTTACGGGTAGCCACATTATGGAACCGTCCCACAACTCAGTTTATTGTGTAATGTCCGGAGAATCGATTCGCCCGTACATCCCTCGGGCGCTGCGCAAGCAAGTTTTTGATTTCTTTCGCTCTGCGGCGCTCCCAGGACCGAAATCGACCGAACGTCTCATCAGGCAACGCTACATATGGCCAAATATGCAGAGGGATGTTAAGCTATGGTGCAAGAACTGTCTCGAGTGTTAGCAGTCTAAGGTAGCGCGACATGTCCGACTATTTCCGGAACACTTTGTTGCCCCGGATGGTCGTTTTGATCACGTGCGCATTGATTTAGTGGGCCTTCTACCCAGAAGCAATGGCTACGAATACGTCCTGACGATGATCCATCGGTTCATCAGATGGATTGAAGCTCTTCCTCTCGAATGGTGCGAAGCGCAATATCTCGGTAAAGAACCTCAAACCCGTGTATCACCTTACCTCTAACGATTTGTATGCGTCTCCTAGTTTAGATAACAACCGAGTGGTAGAATCGCAGAATGTGAGACTTTCGCCGGTATTACGCCGCGATAAATGCAGTGAGAGAGAGAGAGAGGGGGGGGGAGGGAGGGAGAGAGAGGGATCAGTATAGTGAATTCTCGTTACGAGTCAGTTGCGCGGTTTAGACGAAATCTGAGGTTCTCGCAGATCGTCGCATTTGAAATACACAGTGCACGCTGAAAACCTAAGAGTCACATCCGTCTATAATTCATAAGCCTATGAATACTAACTGATAATGACAAGAAGACTGAGAAAATGTCTTTCTCCGATACAATGTTGCACGTAGAAACGTACAGCGAAGCTCGAGAACTGTGGCCGCCGAGAAGTGCGAACATGACACGGGTCGGGTATATCGGTGTGAGACCAGAAGACAATTACTAATCCAATTACAAAACTTCTTAATTTTTTGTGTTTTGTTTTATTTTATTTAAATGAATCCAAATATGATATAATTCCGATGATATTTACTTGTGTAATTAACGATAAAAGTTACTTCCCATTACAATTACATTAACCGAAAATTAGAGTAAATGTGATCCGAATTATGTCGCATTTGGTGTCATTTTAATCACAATAATGCTACAAATATATTGTTGAAAGTCTCATAAAAAATAATTAATAATAAGGAAGTTAAATTTTTTATTTAAAGACCTGCGCTCACGTGGGCTTTGATCTGTGACGGCGGCCGCCACAATCCGCGTCTCTTTCTTCCCCATACGCTGAAGACGTATCTTCAATGAACGAAGAATGTTTCTAATGTTAGAAACATTCCTCGCTCATGACACAAGTAAATATCATCGGAATTACATCATATTTGGTTTCATTTTAATCAGAACAATGCCACGAATATGTCAGTGACAGTTTCATAAAAAAAATACCAAAAAATAAAGAAGTTTCGTAATTGGATTAGTAGTGGTCTTCTGGTCTCAAACCGATATACCCGACAATGCTGTGGCACACTCCTCGGCGGCGACGACCCTCGAGCTTCGGCCCCTCACCACGGTGGTGTGGGTAATTCCACTGACTCCAAATTGTAAGGTTGGCACTGATTCGTAACGAGTATTCGCTGACGTCAGAATCGCTAGACGTCGTCACACGGGGAGGGGTGTCACACCCCACCGTCGGCTCGGTCGACTGAGCTCTCCCACCCTGACGTTACTTATGCACACGCACGTGCTATACACAAGCGTAGCTCTGTTCTGATCGTGTGAGCTGCCTGTCCGACTGATAGACGCGTTCCTCCGAAATTCACGTTTCCAAAGTTTCGAGCGCCTGAGCGGCAATCGATTAGCGCAATCGATTCCTGATTCGACGAGGACTCACATTTTGCTACAACTTTTAAACTAAAAAAGATATCAATGCGAAATTTGGACTACAAATTTTTTTTTAAATCGGGCTTAATGACGTATACTGAAATATGTTCTATATTTTTTAAATAATTTTTTTTTTGTTGATATTTAAGATATAGGCGGATAAGATGGTCAAAAGCGCCTCCAAGCCAAATTGATTTTTAGTCGCACCATGCTCAACAAAATATTACGAAAACATTCATGAATATTCTACCTAATATCATACACGACTGGGATTTTTTCAGAATTTTTGGTTGCAAAATCGATTTCTAAACAAATCAGAAAGCATAAAATTGCCGATTTTATATAGAAGATTTCAGTTGACCACGTTTATGTTATTATTTTAGTTGTGTCTCATCGAGATTATTAATGTGTATTTTTTACAGGATTCCAGATTATGCAAATATGTTTAAGAAAATTGGATATCTCCAATCATTTGAAGAAAATGCACATTTCGAATTGAAGTTTCAGAGATACCAGTTTCATGAAAATTCAGTAGTTAGATATTATTGAAACAGTTGTTCTTAATATTTTTTTAGAATTTTTTATAAATTGCATCGTCGTTAAAAGAAATCAAAATCAATTTTTTTGATGCCTTCTTACCGTTTCGTAGTTGTATTATGTAATATCGAACATTTTTATATTCGTGAAAACAGTGTATAAACTTGAAACTGCAATATAAAATGTTTTATTTGTGTTACATTTCAATATATGGGTATAATTATCAACAGTTTCAGTTGACGCAGGCGATGAAATCTCCGGCTGTGAGAATATTTTGGGCTCGGATCAAATCCCGCATCGAATAATTTTTTTTTTTGTTAAACACTTCTTTCTCTTTCTTTCTTAACCATGCAATTGTTGCAACAAAATTCTGTTAGTCCAAACTTCACTTTAACATCTTTTCTAGTTCAAAAGTTATAGCACAATATGCGCCTCGCCAAACAGAGTCGAATGCACTACCTCCGGATTGTGGCTCAGGCGCTCGAAACTTCGGTAACGCGAATTGTGGAGGAAGGCGTCCAACAGTTGAAGTGTCGAAATGTTGCTATGTTTATACATTGTTTTCCCGAATATAAAAATGTTCGATATTACATAATACAACTACAAAACGGTAAGAAGGCATCAAAAAAATTGATTTTGATTTCTTTTAACGACGATGCAATTTATAAAAAATTCTAAAAAAATATTAAGAACAACTGTTTCAATAATATCTAACTACTGAATTTTCATGAAACTGGTATCTCTGAAACTTCAATTCGAAATGTGCATTTTCTTCAAATGATTGGAGATATCCAATTTTCTTAAACATATTTGCATAATCTGGAATCCTGTAAAAAATACACATTAATAATCTCGATGAGACACAACTAAAATAATAACATAAACGTGGTCAACTGAAATCTTCTATATAAAATCGGCAATTTTATGCTTTCTGATTTGTTTAGAAATCGATTTTGCAACCAAAAATTCTGAAAAAATCCCAGTCATGTATGATATTAGGTAGAATATTCATGAATGTTTTCGTAATATTTTGTTGAGCATGGTGCGACTAAAAATCAATTTGGCTTGGAGGCGCTTTTGACCATCTTATCCGCCTATATCTTAAATATCAACAAAAAAAAAATTATTTAAAAAATATAGAACATATTTCAGTATACGTCATTAAGCCCGATTTAAAAAAAAATTTGTAGTCCAAATTTCGCATTGATATCTTTTTTAGTTTAAAAGTTGTAGCAAAATGTGAGTCCTCGTCGAATCAGGAATCGATTGCGCTAATCGATTGCCGCTCAGGCGCTCGAAACTTTGGTAACGTGAATTTCGGAGGAACGCG
The DNA here is from genome assembly GCF_050948215.1 of Halictus rubicundus. Classification (NCBI taxonomy): domain Eukaryota; kingdom Metazoa; phylum Arthropoda; class Insecta; order Hymenoptera; family Halictidae; genus Halictus; species Halictus rubicundus. Next base: position 1,578,781 of record NC_135152.1, read on the forward strand.
TCTATCAGTCGGACAGGCAGCTCACACGAACTGAGTACATAGAGTTACGCTTGTGTGTGGCGCGTGCGTAGTAGAAGTAACGTAAGGAGATGACGGTACGTCAGAGTGGGGGTCGAGCCGGCGGAGGGGTTTGTCCCCCCTTGCGACGGCGTCCCACAATTCTGGCATCACTGGGGGGAGCCCAGCCAGCCAAACCGGCGGACGAGTTCGTCCCCCCGTGGGATGACGTCCCATGATTCCCTGGCACAGTGATGAGATATTTGCCAAGATTTCTCGCGCATGCGCGGAGATTTTAGCCTCAGTAAAGTGAAATTCTGGATAAAATAGGGTACCTTAATAACCTTGCAAAATTTTCAAAAATTGTTATGATTTGATTTGGAAAATAACGAACTCTACGCCTCTTTGTAGGTCCTTCTCCAATATTAGCTGCTATTGTATAATAAAATATTTACAAGACCTTGTCGTAAACTCGTAGGATACTCGTCTCGTCTCGGAAGAGATTATTACGGTACTTTCCCGACAATATCACTGCCCCACTACCTTTTCCTCATAATATAGATATGTTACTGTTTCGGGCGCGCATGCGCGAGAAAAATTGGCTGATATCTCATCACTGTTCTGGCATTACGGCCATCCAGACACTTGGTCGTAGTTGCTGGTACTATAAGCATACACACATCGTTGTAGTCTCTGGTACTGAAAACATATCGCCTTCCAGTTTGGTCTATCACTGTCGCTTGTACCGTAGCAGTGTCTCCTAACTAGCTTTAATAAACGTCCAGTTTTTTAAATCTCTGTTGTTGACTCTGACGGTGATCCTGCCACAACCACCAGCCGAGATAGAGTGGGCTCTCGAGATAAAAGCTCATATTCAAACACTCGTCTCATCAGTCTAGCTGTTCCCACAATGTGATGTCGATATCATAGATTTGCAAGGCTCTCTCCACCGCCTCACAAACCTTTCGGTGGCTCCGCTCATTGGACGATATCTGAGTATATACTATTATGGCAGCGTCCTTACCTGTCGAAAACGCTCGAAATCGTTCAACTTTACACGCGTCTAACTTTTGAACGAATGAACTCCGAGCTTTAAAACTTGCATTTTTGTAATTTTCTCGGCAAAATCTACAGGATTGTATAAAAAAATGCAAAATTTTTTATCCCTGAAAGTGAAATTCAGCCGAAAATACATTTATTTTTACGTTCTAGAATTTAAAATGTTTTTGAAACTCCAAATAAAAACGAAAAAAATTCAACAATATGTGAAAATATGCAGGGTGTCTCACCTAACTCGACCATCTAAAATATCTCGCTTGTTTTTTTATGATAGGAGAAAATTTCAGAGGAAAACATTAGTTTTGTATTGTAATGTTATATTTTTTCAAGAAGAATCTAACGACATGTAATATTATGATCTTCGTGATCTTCTTAGTGACCTTGAGTATGAAAAATTCATAAAAGGAGGGAACTTGATGTAAATAGTGAAATAACGATGACAGAATAAATAATGAAGGAAAATTTACTTCAGAAAGTGTATAAAATGATGCCATTAACTTCAATACATTGATGTAACCGATTAATGAACGATTCTCTGACCCTCCTCATAACTTGATCACTGATATTGCGAACGTGCAGACCATGGAATATGTGCACCACGACCGATCCAGCTTTGCGGAAATTTTTGGTCTAATACTTGGCGAGCTATTAATGCATTGTGAGCCAGACAGCCGTCACATCGAAAAAACGTCAGTTAAAAAATTAACATATTTTAGACCATTCAAAGTGGCATCGATAAAAAATGGCCCAATAATGTTATCACCAACGATTCCACATCATACATTTACACTCCATGGACGCTGGTGTATAACTTGTCGAAGCCATTTCGGGATTTCAGTGCACCAATAATGCATATTATGTGTATTACATGGTTATAAAAAGTAGCTTCCCCAATAAAGAGAACATTATAAAATAAATATTCATTTCTTTGTATTTGCTGCAATGCCCATGTACAAAAAGCAACACGACTCTCAAAGTCGTTGCCATGAAGCTCCTGATATAAGGAAATATGGTACGGATAAAATTTATGACGTTGCAATATTCGGTACACATTTGCTTTGGAAATGCCTAAAGAACGTCCAATTTTTCGACAACTTGTATAGGATCAATATTGACTGTAGCCAATACAAAAGTTTCGGCATCTTCTCAAGTAACGGGCTTTGATAGTTTTCTTTTCAATGATTTAATACTCCCTGTTTTACAAAACAATTGAACTATGCGGTCAAAACTTTTTCGAGTAAGATGATTTCTCTCAGAGTATCTTTCTGCGTACAGTTGAGATGCTTGTACCGAGTTATTTTTAGCCTCGCCATAAACTAAAATCATTTCTATCTTTTCTACATCACTGTACTCCATCGTTTCAGAGAAGTAACGTTATCTTTCGCAATCGAATAAATCACGATGAATTTCTTAAACGTACTGATTAAAGTCACCGAAAGGAGAAGAATTTGTATCAGTGTTTACAATTTATTTTAAGCGTGTTCACAGTCATTAGTCAAGGTTCAAGAACATTTCTTGAAACCCAAGGGGCATCGTGTCATCGTTATTTCACTATTTACATCAAGTGCCCTTCTTTTATGAATTTTTCATACTCACGTAATATTGCAGGTTATTAGATTCTTCTTGACCTCGGCTATCATATAGTGATAATAAAAATATATCATTCCCTTTAAAGAAACTTCGAAAACCTTGAAATCTCAAAAAATATGACATTGAACAAATTTGTTTGCCTATCATAACATTTGCTCCTCTGAACCAACTAATATTTTCCTCTGAAATTTTCTTCTATCATAAAAAACAAGCGAGATATTTTAGATAGTCGAGTTAGGTGAGACACCCTGTGTACAACAAGAGAAGCACAATAAATTTTACGATATCATGAATACCATATGTAGAAGTAGCAAATGTCTCCAGAAAATGTATATAAACGGATAAGGGAATACAAGTATCCTTTAATCAAGCTGAAGTGCCTTTAAAACTTATACATATAATCAATTAGTATGAAAAGTATCACACTGCCTCATACGTAGCAGATAATATAGCTGAAAAATGTTTTGAAATACTTGAAAGTTTAAACTATAAGAATCTTAATATAGAACTTCTTCGTACAACGTATACTTTGGGATTTATAGAGGTGTACAAGCTGTGTGGACCACCCTGTGTGCGTGTGTAATTAACACATTGGCGCCAGGGCATTTTTAATTAATATAACTTTAATTATAAATTTACTTTGCGACGTTATACTGAATATACATACACCCAAGTAAAAATACCAAAGGTAAAAGTACACAAGTAAAAATCTTGAATGATGCATTTATGCGTCATCCGTCGTCAATACGTTAAGGGTATTTAAGTACTAATCCGACAACTGTGAAAAATATCTGCAATGAACACTAATTCATTTAATCGAGAATATAACCCAGTATATGTATAAATTTTTTAAAAAATCTGAATATTTTGGAAAATTCATATTAGAAATAAACTATTTACTTTAATAAAAACATACGTAACCGATTCTTACTCTCTATCTACATTACATAAATGGACCAATCAGTTAAGAGTTCAATCTTTTACATTTATATAGGAGGAAAAACCAAAATCAGAAAATATATTCGACTAACTTTTTAATGTTATTTTATTCATTTTGTTAGTCTTTCTTAAACGAGACATATTTGGCCTTTGAGTATCAGAGAGCTAAATAAATATTAATCATTGGCGTGTAGTTAGAAATGAAAAACTATTAAATTAAAATAGAAAGAAACTAGAATTTAATTAGAATAGAAAGAAACCACGTTTGAAACGTTAGCAGTAATTTTGTAGTCAGAACTGTTGTCTTAACCATGGTATAATTTCGATTAGTTGACCTAAGTTAATTTCTTCATTTCGTATGTTATATACATTTAAAAAACGGAAAAGTCAACGTATATCCTTTATGCACTGTCGTGGACAATTTGACTCGATAGCGACCTTACCTTTAATGATAGTACTTATTCTGAAAATATATTTATTATTTTACTGTCAACAGTTTTCTTCATTAACTGTGTGTAACAATTTTCTGGACAGTGTATAAGGGATATGTTGCTACATACTATTTGCTGCTAGAAAGAAGTCACGCCGGATGGCAGCGCAGGGGCAAGGAGAAACCCTGCCTGTTCATAATTTGATTCGTTGACATTGTCACTTTGACCAATAGTAAAATTGTGTATGCCTAACAACCAATCTGGCTCGCATTCCTTACAGGTGACTTCTTTTCAGCCATGAAGAATATAGTGTGTCCATTATAACTCGACTCACTGGAATATCTCAGTGGAAACTGAAAATATTTAAAAAATGTTTTTACAAAAATTTGTTGGTATAAAGGGAAACATAATGTAGTACAAATATATTTTTTGTTTACACATTTCAAGTCACAAGTAAAGTTAGTTCTTTTACATGGAACGCTGTATCTTTCTGTTCATAATGTTGTAGTGCATTTTGAAACGAATTCAACGAAGTGCTTGCTACACGATGATATTTTATTTTATGGAAGATTATAAAATAATTAAGGGCCAAGGGTAGTCACATGACTTTTGCAGAGTCAGCAGGTCGGTAACTGCTTTATAATTTCCGTTTACAGCCTTCAGATACAGATTTAACCCTTTCGGTACGAGCGCTCTGTCCGCCGTGACACTCCTGCTGTACGGGACGCCGCACCGCTCCGAAAATGCACACATAGCACGTGATCAGTCCTCTTTTGTGTGAAGATTTTCCTAAGCGTTAAATAAGAACTGTGCTTAATAAAACAATGTTTCTTCTAACAAATGTCACTATAGATGGCGCTCGTACATAGAGGCTGCCACATGGATGCCGGATATATCCGGCGCTCGTACCGGAAGGGTTAAGATCCGTCTTAGTCTTGATCCGACGGGTCACATTTTTTGCTCTTTATTATCGATATCATGAATTCTGACGCCAGAAACGTGCTTCAAGTTTTTGGCTTTATCTCGCAGAGAATCAAGATAAAATATAGCTCAATTTGTAGCTGGAGATATCTTCTAGCCCGCGCTACACTTCATTTCATCCAGAAAACTCGTTCAATGCCATAAAAATGCTTGGATTCCGTGGCATGCACATCATCAATTTTTGATCTACTTCTAACACTTATATTACAAAATATCTGCATAATCTCGTCAGCTCGTGACCAGCGCGCGCTGCATTGAACCTTCCTCTTTCGAATAAACTCTTTCCCAGCGAAAAATATTCTCATATAAGGACGAAAAGTTGAGGGACATGAAATCATTGTTCGCCTAATTTTATCGGTAACGTGGTTACTCTACCTTATCGCGAATCTACGGAGTCTTGGCACTTAAAAGTAAACTAAACAACTAAACTTTACTTGACCATGCCACTAATGCATAACATGACCGTTAACATCACCAGATTTAGACCATCATGTAATTTCTTTTTGTAAGAATATTTGGAAAACAATGTTTTTAAAACCCTCTGCTGAAAATGTTGGTATATTATAGAGAATAATTATATTATAAGTGCATGTACGACAATCGCACAAAAAATACTTGGAAATGTTGAAGCAGAATTCATAAGGAATCTGCTGTAAAACTGCATTTATCAAAACGAAGGACATGTTAAAGGATTATCCCAAACAAACCAATAAATGATTCTAAGTTAGATACATGTAATTGAAAATAATTAGTTTACAGTATCGCAGACATTTGCCTGCCACATAAATATTTATTGCTTTTTACTGATTACTACAAAGTACTTTCATTGGAGGAGAATTTTTTTAACAATTGAGTAGTCTGGTTTGAGTGTTTCGAGTTTAGTGGTCAAGTAATTTGCCAAAGGCGAAGGACATGCGTAATTTAAACCCCTTGATTCTTAATTATTTTACAACCTTCCAGAAAATAAAATATCATTGGGCACCACCTCCTTGAATTTATCTCAAAATACACTATAATATCATAAATAATCTGACCTTTACATCTTCCCCATTACTTCATCTATAAAAGAAATATCTGCACCATATTATGTTCCCCTTCACGTCAAGCAACTTTTATAAAGACATACTTGAACACTTTCAATTCCTTCCGACATATTCCAGCGAATCGAATTAACATAAACACACTGTGTACACCACGTTAAAAACATATAAAAAGTGGGTTTTAACTTTTTAATTAATATTTGGAAGAACATCAACGAAGAAACCTTTTTAACGTTTTTATTTGTAGAATTGAATATACTAGACTTTTTTGGAACTGTTTCTCTCTCAATCAAGATAGGTAGAAATTTGATCGAATATGTTTATATCTTCTGAATAAACTATAAATGTGTTATCTTCAACGCCAGTTCAACTCGATTCAAAGGAACTTCTAACACAATTATTTGACTAAACCCTTTGTATAGAGCATAGAGTATAGACTATAGATAATATTATATGTATACCGTTGTATTGTAATTGTGCAATACTTTTCTTTACTCTTTTTCTATCCCCTCCAAAGAATGCGAAGTATACATTTTAATTACAAAAATTACCTACGTATATATTTGTTAATCAATATTACCTCTTTACAATAACGGACAATTCGTTCCCACTTCTCCAATGCTTCTCTTTCTTCGATTTGCCTTAAATTTTCCATCACCACACTTTCCTGCCTTTGTATTGTAAGAGTATTTGTGCCAGATTCAATAATTCTAGGCTTATCACCCGATAGTTGGGATAAGGTCTTTGAAATTTGGCACATTTCACATATTCCATTTGTACTCTTATTTTCATATGTGCACAACTTACACTGCCACTATAATAAAAGATACATGTTATTTTGATCGAACTTATACAAAATGGATGCACAATACCTACTTAGTACTACGTCAAAAAGTATTATACATATTCCTTTTGAAACGAATAATAGCTATGCATATAAAAAATGAGTAAGACTGGATCGTACTTGACCATGAGTAGAATCTTTTACTCTTGTATGCCTTTTATCACCAACTGAAGAACTATTTCTTCTTACGGAATTTCTATGCCTTGGCGTGACAACTTTCGAATTCATAGCAGTGGGACAGAGTCTTGGACTTGGACTCCTTGATCCAAAACTTCTAGTCTCTTTTGGTACATCTAGAAAGTCTGCTAACGTCTTACAAGCATTACAAGTTTGTGCTGACAATGGATTTCTTAATGTACACGATGGACACACCCAGCTTTCTCCTTTCCTTAATGTAGCGTCTTCTGAATGCATAATACTTTTTAATTTTGAACCGCCACATGCTTCGCAAGTAGTTCTCGAAGCAGCATTTAATAATGTGCACTTTTTACAAGTCCATACTGGAGAAGGTGGATCAACTTGATCATCTAAATCAGATTCTGCCGTAGCCAATGTAGCAGTTTTTTGTGGGATGTATCTTACACTATCTCTAGATACTACAATTGGAGACTGAGTATGCATTGCACAGCTTGTTCCATCCTTTGTAACAGTTATTAAATTACGTTGAGTTAATGAAGGAGAAGATCGAAAAGATCCGCATATATCACATCCGGTTGACCATAGTGGATTATATGCGTAAGAACACTTTTGACAAGTCCACATACGTTTCAAGGAACTTACACCTGACACATTATCTCCAACAGGGCTTGTTGCTTCGCTGTGGGCTTTTACAGGTACTAGACCTAGTTTAGTATTTTGTTTCTTTGGCAATGGTGGTGGTATGTCTGGGCCAGTAATTCCAATATATGAGTACTTTGGTCTTGTACTAAAACCAGTAGAATGTGGTGGTACTGCAGGTGGTTCATCTTCGTTAAGACTTCTTCTATTGACTATTTTCTTTTGAGATACATTTGTAACAGATTCAATGTCAGAAAAAGATCGCCTATAAGACAGTGGACCTGCTGAAGATAAAGCACGAGGTTCCCAAGTGGGTACACTGATAACTACTCCACTACAAGGAGCTGGACTTCTAGGAGCTTCACAAGCTTCACACTGTTCTAGGCCAGGAGCATTATCAAGAGTACAATTATCGCAACTCCAAAGTGCATCATCTTGTCGTGCTTCTGAAACTACTAAACTTGTTGGCCTTGGTATAGCTTGTTCAGATAATTTATGCACCACAGAACCATTAGATAAGGAGCGACTAACTTTAGATTTAACTCTTTCATATATTGAGGGACTGTGTCTTTTTGGTGAACGCTCTGAACCATCATTAGTGCTGGTATAAGAAAATGTAGTTGAATCCATTGTTTCTATTGATGGTAAGGTCCAATTTTCTCTATCAATTTGTCTCCTTCCATTACGACTTATACTTGTTAACTGTGCCATATCTGTAGAGTATAAAGTATAAATGAAACGTTAAATCTCAAATAATACAAATATTATTTCGAATATTTTTAACTAAGTAGTATGTACCCTTACTAATAATCCTTGCATTGTTTGTAGAAATACTTGTAGCATTAGATCCGTTCAAAATATTTGTTAAAAGTTCAGATGCATCTGTGACACGATTTATTTTGTGTATATTTAATTTTTTGCCTTTACGTACTCCAATTTGCCTCTTGCCAGTTTCAAGTAATGACAAGTTAGCATCACAAGCTGCACAAGTTAATGCAGAACTGCAATTATTCTTCAATAAACAACGAACACAAGTCCATTGTGTCACTAAGGAAGGTAAAGAAGAAGATCGTTCAATTGGCTCCTTTTTACAAGACCTTTCATTCCAAGAATCACGACGTAACTTCCTTGGATAATTATTGCGAGCTATTAAATTCTTCTCAAAGCTAGAAATCAATAAAAATGAAAATAATAGTCGGTACGAGTCTTACAACAATTAATAACAAACACCATTATACAGGGTGAGGCACCTAAGACTTTCACCAAAGATATCTCCATTGTTTTTAGTAATAAGAAAAAATTCTTCTCTCTAGGTCATATTTTCCAATATTTCAAGGTCATCGTCTTTTTTTTAAATGAAACAATGTATTTTGATTAGTGTAACATTATAGCTAATGAAAAGACAAATACAACCACGTATAATATTTTGACCTTCAAACGACCTTCGAAGGAGTTATTCTTCAAGAAGCATAACTTAACGTATGAAGAGCTAGTACTCTACTAGAGTTCCGTTGATGTGAACACTGAAACATTATCGAAGGACATTTCTTATTTACAAGCTGCCTAGCATTTTCAAGAATGTGTTCAAAATGGTAGTGATGGTTTATGGCAGTCTAGAATTCTTAACACGCTTCTCTGACTAAGATTTGACTGTCCAGCAATTTCGTGTGTACTAATGTGTGGATCATCAACTATTGAACCTAAAATATTTATTTCATTATCTACATTTGTTTTTGGTTTCTTTCGTACACGTTTTTTCTTTTCTACACTTCCAGTTTCTTGAAAGAGCTTAAAGACGCTACTGATAGTTGAAACTCTAGGATGTCTCCGTTCAGGATATGTTCTTGCATATTATAATTAAGCTTGCACTGCATTTTGTCTACATTCGCAGTAAACAATTACAATATCACATTTTTTACCGATTGAATACATCAACGGAACCCTAGTAGAATATGGTAAGCATGAACATGGTCTTCGTACATTAAGTTATGCTTTTTGAAGAATAACATGTATAAAATATTATACATGGTTTAATTTGTATTTTCGTTAGCTATAATGTTACATTAATCAGAATACGACGTTCTATTTAAAAAAATGACGATGACGTTGAAATATTGGAAAATATGACCTAGAACTCCACTGATCCAAACATTTTCTTCTTGAAACATTTTTCGTATTACTAAAAACAATGGAGATATTTTCGGTGAAAGTTTTAGGTGCCTTACCCTGTGCACACATATACAGTGTGTCTTCTATACATATTGACTTGTTCAGATGAATGACATGAAAGTCCAATAAGACTAAACAGAATGATGCTATTGTAAAACTTCTACGATTAAAGACAAAACAAATTTGAGAAGGATGTGCATTATATACACAACTACAATTACAGCACAAGCTTATATTTATAAAATATCTTCCAAATAAAAACAAGTTTATCTTAGCAAGTAAAACAAAATATGGCTTTCTTTTTTTTTATGTAGCTACAAGATAAATAAATGAAACCAAACACACTGTTCACATATTGGTTATTTCAAACATTAATATATATACATATACATACATGTACATGTATTATATATAAAACATCTTAAAGAGTTACTAATTATATTAAGTACTGGAAAAATATCATCGGGTTTCACTATCAATTTTAAATTTAAACCGAGCAATATTAACGTATCAATTTCATGTACAAAATTGGAAACAACAGAAAATTTGATGTATAATAACACAATATTCAATTGTTCTAAATTATATGAATCTAAACTTGGAAATACTGTAGTAAATTAATTATAACAAGATGCATTTCTAATCAATTTCATGTACAAAATTGGAAACAACAGAAAATTTGATGTATAATAACACAATATTCAATTGTTCTAAATTATATGAATCTAAACTTAGAAATACTGTAGTAAATTAATTATAACAAGATGCATTTCTAGTATTTATGATAAAGATTTTGAGTGAAAGAACAACATAAAAATAATTGAAACAGGTTAAGGAAGACCATGAATCCCTGGAGAATCAACTACATTTAGGATGTTTATCTGTAATCGTATAATCAGGTACGAGAAATTGTGTGAATACATATGTTGAAGTTCACATGCAAAATAGTCAAATGTGACAACAAAGCAACTTTATTTTAATAGTTTTTATGAAATTTTGTTACTGTTGTTGTGAACACGAAAAGAGCACAAAAATACATAATTTCATGATACTTTTCTAACTTGTTAAAAAATAAACAATGGAAAATGAGAAGTTTTATCATATCTTTCTTATACATAGTCTACATTTTATCTCAATGTATTATTTGCTTCATATTCATATAGTAAAACTAAACATTTTTATACCAATTTATATGAATAGAATGTATAAGCATATACACTAACATTGAAATAACATTATGTTTTCTAAACAAGTTTAAATGTTCTAATATTTGTACTTTAAATTTGCACAAACTTTTTCCACTACCCTAACGCCTCTGCGATTAGATACATTGTGATTGAATTGAACAGATGATTGCTATATCAATACTTTAAACACATTTTCTTCATATGCATTGACTATAACTTTCTCTACAATGTAATATTGTAGAGTCTTTAAATTCTATAAAGGACAAATTAACTTGGTTTGTTTGATAATATAAATTATCTTTTTTTTTTATAAGTTATGAAGTGATAACAATATCCCTTAGAAATTATTATAGAATAGCATACTCGAATATGTAAATATAGAAAAGTTTGAATTGTAAGAGGATGCTCGTAAATAAAATTTAAAAATGGATTGCGTATAATTTTTGTAAGCACTTATCCCTACAAATAAGCTGACCTAAAGAAAAAAGAAAGATTGAAATGCATATTATGAAGTATTTCATCCAAAAAATGAGTTAATGAATTGGGTCGTGACGTTTATAATATAAAACAGAAATATAGGAACGAATTAAATATCATAAAAAACTTTGAATGTGTAAGTTCGACGAACTGTATATAAACAAACATATGAGGATCTGTTAAGAAGATAAATGAAGGGGATAGAGTGGTGGTAAATTGAAAATTTTCTCACCGGTGTGAATGTGTGAGATCTGTTTCGATGTGTTGACGAGTTACCGGACGTGTGTTGTCTACTGTTAGGTTATCCAGACGAAGCCTTGGTAGAGGTGTTGGCGGGACGGATACCGAGAATGAATCAGCTTCTCTCTTCTTTCTTTTAGTTCCGTCTCCTTCTTGTTTTGGAATTTCTTCAGACCCAAAGTTTAGGTTGAGTCTGAAGTTTGCCTTCTCATCGCTTCTAAGTCGAGTTAGGCCGCACCTGGTGCATCGCGTGCTCTCTGTTGGATTTATCAGAGTGCACTCCGAGCAATGCCACTGCAGCACCGATGCAATTGAGCCCATTCTCTACACGTAGTCATGGCTCCTTTGCTCACAGGATCACTGACTTTTGTAGCCACGATCCCCAATGTAAAATATCACAACACTCTACGCGAACATGAAAATCAACGATACCGCGAAACACCTTCCGTCAAACTTTTTTTCTGTCGTGACAGTCGTCCGCCGTTCATTGTCATATGTTTCGCGACGGCCATCTTTTTTTAATCCCTTCTCGTTTATCCAATCTTTTATTCTCTCTCTCTCTCTCTCTCTCTCTCTCTCTCTCTCTCTCTCTCTCTCTCCTTCTTCTTTGCCCTCGTCGCGTTACTGTTACACAGTCAAAACAGAAATGTAGACTCGTAACTTCACTCTATGTATCTACGTTTTTTTCTCATATAGTATATTGTGTATTTTTCTAATTTTACTAAAATTTCTTCGAACGTTATTGCTTCATTTAATAATAGTTTCATGTTCGATACACTCCTATCTAAATATCAGTAATTTAACCCATTATTATCCTTTACCTTCAGAAAACGCTTAGTTGAATAAAAACGTCAATCACAAACGGGATAGAGATCATACGTGTATAGTGTATACAACTGTATTCTGAATTGGTTGTGTTGACTACGTTAGTCGCAACACAAAACTGTCTGATTATTGTTTACTGTATTAAGCATAACGATTTATATTTACAAATTTAAAAATTATCTTTTTATTTACATTCTACATTCTAGATAAAGATGATTCATGTTTACTACATTACAGTAACGTACAATCGTTAACAATATTAATCATGGATTTATTAATATTTTATTTCCATTCGAGAGATTTCTATTTATAATAGAAGAGAAATATATTTTTAATACATCAGCTTTTTAGCATATGTACATTTAAAGTTATTATTTTCACAGATATACCATAAGGATAGGACAACGTCGATAAAGAAGTACACAATCAAAAATAAAATGTAATCATTGCTGAAATTGATATTTGCGAAAGTTTTTCTGAATATCTCTATCTCATTCAATACACATAATATTTTTTAGATCTTGGTTATCTGTGGTTTGTATACATACGTTACTGCATAGCGAGGAATAGGAGTAGACCAATCACCATATGGGGTTTCGTCACTGATATATATATATACTAGCAGAGAGGAATGAGAGTGCTCACGCCCGGGGTTTCGGCGTTTCCACTTTCGTAACATCGCCGCTTTAGCATGGCACAGAACCGGTCAGTCTTTCCTGGAACAGAACCGGTCAGTCTTTTAGCATAAAACCACAGACGAGGTATAGGAGTAGACCAATCACCATATGGGATATCGTGTCTCACATGTAAACAACTGGTTATCTTACGCCCTCTAGGCTGACGAACGATAAATGTTGGAACTAGATCCACAAAAATGATCAAATCTGGTCAAATACAAATGATGACGAGTTATGTACATACAGAGAGGAATGAGAGTGCTCACGGCCGGGTTTTCGGCGTTCCCGATATAGTGCTGACATCTGCTCAGCCTTAGCATGGCACAGAACCGGTCAGTCTTTCCTGGAACAGAACCGGTCAGTCTTTTAGCATGGCACAGAACCGGTCAGTCTTTTAGCATAAAACTGAACGCACATTATTTTTTTAACCAGGATTAGAACGTACAGCTTAATTGTTGTATATGAAATATTTAACTAACATGTAAATCTTGTGTACAAAATCTCTAATTAATATAAATTAAGAATAATATTAATTGTAATGATACGTATTTTATTTTTTTCCAATTTTGTAGTTGCAAACTCTAGTTGTAAAAAATGGAAAACCCGGAAAGATTCGAACAAATACAGATTTCATATCGAAGTTTAAAAGCAACCACCCTGATAATTAATTTAATAATGAGCTATTGTCATCAACACTATCTTAAATTTGTTCATATATTTAGCTACTGTTATTATTAATTAAAAAAAATTTTCTTTCATGAATAAATATTTTTTCCACCTCAGCACCATAAGATTTTTACTAGATGACTTTAAAAACATATTAGAACTATTTTTTAAAAATTTTAGTCGAAAACATTCTAGTTTACTCTTTATTTCACAGTTCTACTAATTTTTTATGGGCTGCATTGCAGCTCTGTTTAACACCCCTTTACAACCCAATACCATGGTACCATCCATATTCAAGGAAGAACAATTTTTTGCGACGATCATTGAAAAAATAAAAGTGTTTCCTTCATTTCAGTCCTTTAGTGCGTTGGTGACGTAGCGCCCAGCACACCTACCTGTGTTCTGTGTCACATCTGGAGTTTTATGGTATGCTTGAGTCGCAAGCCAGACCATACAAACGAATGCATCCACAACATCCAGAGACCTGCCTCCAAAACTAATTAAAGGAAGGCTAGACATGCGGTGTGTACTAAACTCCTCAAAAGAGGTGGATTCCAGTCGCTCGTGTCATAAACCGCATTCGATACTTCATCGACAGGGTGATCTTACATATTTCTGTAACAGTTCCTGAACACATTATCATTCATCTGAAACTGCTTTGTACGACATTACACACGCCACATAATTTTTATTTTCTAATTTTATCAAAGTAGTATATATAACAGAATCATACAAGTGTCTACAATTACTTGAAATCCAAAATACAGAGCGTTTCTTCCTCTGCGACTGTAAAAAAAGGACTTTAAAAGAATGTTTAGATAACAGGTGGGCTGTCCTTCCAAAAGGCACCTGTGGCCAGAGTTGGGCATTATTTAGATAGAAAATTATTTAAATAACGATTCGAGTAAAAGATACTTTATCTCTATTCGTTATTCCAAGGTTCGAATAAAAAAAGTATCTTTATTCGACGAGTATCAGATAAATAATTTTCTTCGACGAGAATTTATCCGACGAATAAAGATAATTTTTTTTATTCGAAGCGGATTTATTCAAACTACGAGAAATTTTTTCATCTTTCATCTGTATCTTTTTTCGAAGGCTTCAAATAAATGCTCGAATAACTTTTGCCGAGTGCCGAGCTTCAAAGACCCAGCGACGACAGACGACATACAATGTAAGCGGATGGAGAATCGCGCACGTATGAAAGTTTAAACTTTTAGATTTTTCAATATATCCTCATAAAATTGTGACGAGTGAATGGAGGGGATTTTTCTGATGAAAATGAGGTGAATTTCGAGTGTAATCGAACAAGTTTCACTGATACGTAATGTTACGATAAAAATTACAATCTCATTAAAGACAGTCCAAATGATGTCGCGTTTGGACTCATTTTGATCGGAACAAGCTCTACAACTCATTCGTCTTAACAATATTGTTCTGATTAAAAACATACAAGCATAAATTGCCAGTAATGCTCGATTCCCCATCTGCTTACATTGTAGGCTGTTGGTCGGTCGCTGGTCTTTGAAGTTCCGAGCTCGCAGAGCCGCGAGATATCGGTGTGAAACAACTGCCAATCCAATTGCAAAACTTCATTGTTTTTCATGATTTTTTTATGGGACTTGCGCCAACTAATTCGTGGCATTCTTCTGATTAAAATGACACTAAACACGGTACAAATTGGACTGTATTTAGCATTTTTATCCGTAGATTTATTCGAAGGCTTCGAATAAATCTTCGGATAACTTTTGCCAGCCGACGAATAAACGGCGACGACGGCCGACGAGGACCGACGAGCGCCGAACGTGGAAGACCCAGCGACTGCCAAACGGAATACAATGTAAGCGGATGGAGAATGGCGCACGAATGAAAGTTTAAACTTTTAGATTTTTCAACATATCCTCATAAAATTGTGACGAGCGAATGGAGGGGATTTTCCTGATGAAAATGAGATCAAATTCGAGTGTAATCGAACAAGTTTCACTGATACGTAATGGTACGATAAAAATTACAATCTCATTAAAGACAGTCCAAATGATGTCGTGTTTGGACTCATTTCGATCGGAACAAGCTCTACAACCTATTCGTCTTAAAATATTGTTCTGATTAAAAACATACAACCATAAATTGCCAATAATGCACGATTCTCCATCCGCTTACATTGTATGCCGTTTGGCAGTCGCTGGGTCTTCGACGTTCGACGCTCGTCGGTCCTCGTCGGCCGTCGTCGCCGTTTATTCGTCGAGCTGGCAAAAGTTATCCGAAGATTTATTCGAAGCCTTCGAATAAATCTACGGATAAAAATGCTAAATACAGTCCCAATTTGTACCGTGTTTAGTGTCATTTTAATCAGAAGAATGCCACGAATTAGTTGGCGCAAGTCCCATAAAAAAATCATGAAAAACAATGAAGTTTTGCAATTGGATTGGTGTTGTTTCACACCGATATCTCGCGACTCTACGAGCTCGGAACTTCAAAGACCATCGACCGACCAACAGCCTACAATGTAAGCAGATGGAGAATCCTGCATTATTGGCAATTTATGCTTTTATGTTTTTAATCAGAATAATATTGTTAATACGAATGAGTTGTGGAGCTTGTCCCGATCAAAACGAATCCAAACACGACATCATTTGGACTATCTTCAATAAGATTGTAATTTTTATCGTAACATTACGTATCAATAAAATTGTTCGATTACACTCGAGTTTGGACTCATTTTCACCAGGAAAAGCCCCTCAATTCACTCATCGCAATTTTATGGTGGTATATTGAAAAATCTAAAAGTTTGAACTTTCATTCCTGCGCGATTCTCCATCTGCTTACATTGTGTGCCGTTTGTCAGTCGCTGGGTCTTTGAAGATCGGCGTTCGTCGGACCTCGTCGCCGTTTATTCGAGCTGGCAAAAGTTATTCGAAGATTTATTCGAAGTCTTTGAATAAAAGATACAGATAAAAAATGAAAATTTATTCCAAGTTCAAATAAATCCGCTTCGAATAAAAAAGTTGTCTTTATTCGTCCGATAAATTTTCGTCGAATAAAATTATTTATTCGACAAAAATACTTTTTTTATTCGAACCTTCGAACAACGAATAAAGATAAAATATAAAATGTTTTATTCGAATCGTTATTTAAATAATTTTTTATCTAAATAGTGCCCAACTCTGTCTGGAATGCGCTATGCATTCGATTTCCGGTTGCACATTGTGCTATAACTTTTGAACTAAAAAAGATACCAAAGTGAAATTTAAACTGAAAAAATTAAAAAGAATCGGGCTTAATTTTGTATTTTTAAATAATTCTTTTCGTTTTTTAAATTTAATTATGCTTACATAATGTTCAAAACTACTTATTATAAATATTGTTGTTCAATCTTTCTTCAATCTCAAATAATTAAATTTATTAGAATACATATGCTGCAAATGAAAAGCAATATTAGAAGTAGATTGAATAGGTAGCAATTAAATAGTCAAATGAAATTGGTGATATAAATGTCGTATTTTTTTAAATTAAATTTAAACTACGTTCTTACTTTTGGCTAATATTGAACTAATTTAATTTCTTATTATTATGTTATTACACTGTTGTAATTGTAATTGCACAGGGAAGAAGACTGATGTAGTAGAAAGAGCAAGAAAAAAGTGTTTAACGAAAAAAATCATTCCATGCGGGATTCGATCTGGGACCAAAATATTCTCAGCCGGAGACGTTGCGTTATTATTATTATTACATTACGTCTCCTTCGATGCACTCGCGTAATAGGCGTAATGGAATGAAAAGGAAACAACATTATTTTGTTTCATTTATCATATAGTCCTAGAATACTCGACATGAGATTTAAAATTCTATCAGCAACAGCGCCATTGTAGAATATTGGTTCCACAATATTAGTTCTGGATGATACGGTAGCATGTGACACGGAATGGTACGGGGGCTCTAGAGCCCCCCGAGCGTGAGACAGAAAAATACATTGGGTGATTGGTCTACTCCTATACCTCGTCTGTGATAAAACTGAACGCACATTATTTTTTTAACCAGGATTAGAACGTACAGCTTAATTGTTTTATATGAAATATGTAACTAACATGTAAATCTTGTGTACAAAATCCCTAATTAATATAAATTAAGAATAATATTAATTGTAATGATACGTATTTTATTTTTTTCCAAGTTTGTAGTTGCAAACTTTAGTTGTAAAAAATGGAAAATCCGGAAAAATTCGAACAAATACAGATCTCATATCGAAGTTTAAAAGCGACCAACCTGAATATTAATTTAATAATGAGCTATTGTCATCAACACTATCTTAAATTTTTTCATATATTTAGCTACTGTTATTATTAATTAAAAAAATTTTTCTTTCATGAATAAATATTTTTTCCACCTCAGCACCATAAGATTTTTACTAGATGACTTTAAAAACACATTAGAACTATTTTTAAATAATTTTACTCGAAAACATTCTAGTTTACTCTTTATTTCACCCTTCTACTAATTTTTTATGGGCTGCATTGCAGCACTGTTTAACACTCTTTTACAACTCAATACCATGGTACCATCCATATTCAAGGAAGAACAATTTTTTGCGTCGATCATTGAAAAAACAAAAGTGTTTCCTTCATTTCAGTCCTTTAGTGCGTTGGTGACGTAGCGCCCAGCACACATACCTGTGTTCTGTGTCACATCTGGAGTTTTATGGTACGCTAACAATCCCTATTGAGTCGCAAGCCAGACCATACAAGCGAATGCATCCACAACTTCCAGAGACCTGCCTCCAAAACTAATTAAAGGAAGGCTAGACATGCAGTGTGTACTAAACTCCTCAAAAGAGGTGGATTCCAGTCGCTCGTGTCATAAACCGCATTCGATACTTCATCGACAGGGTGATCTTACATATTTCTGTAACAGTTCCTGAACACATTATCATTCATCTGAAACTGCTTTGTACGACATTACACACGCCACATAAGTTTTATTTTCTAATTTTGTCAAAGTAGTATATACAGGGTGGCCCACATAACTCTGATCAACTCAATATCTCGAAAACTATGCCATTGATTTTAAAGTTCTTAGTCTTAAATTGCATGGAACTGAAGGGCCTTTCTGACTACATAAACGTGAAGTGGCCTCCCTTCCCCCTTAACGGGGGAGGGGAGGTAACTTTGTAATTTTAAATGGAACCCCCTATAAAATGTTACATATTTAGATTCTACCGGAACAAACAAGTCAATTTTGTCTGAAACATTTTTTTGTCAGATACTTCCATGATGAGATATAACAGTTTGAAGTTTCGAGTTGTAGGTACTTGAAGCGCTCGGAAATAGCGTTATGGAATTGGAAAATGAGTCCAAACACGACATCATTTGGACTGTCTTTAATGAGATTGTAATTTTTATCGTAACATTACGTATCAGTGAAACTTGTCCGATTACACTCGAATTTGACCTTATTTTCATCAGGAAAATCCCCTCCATTCTCTCGTCACAATTTCGTGAGGATATATTGAAAAATCTAAAACTTTGAACTTTCAAACATGCGCGATTCTCCATTCGGTTACATTGTATGTCCTCTGTCCTCGCTGGGTCTTTGAAGCTCGGCGCTCGGCAAAAGTTATTCGAAGATTTATTCGAAGCCTTCGAATAAAAGATACAGATAAAAGATGAAAAAATTATTCGAAGTTCGAATAAATCCGCTTCGAATAAAAAATTATCTTTATTCGTCGGATAAATTCTCGTCGAATAAAATTATTTATCCGACACTCGTCCAATAAAGATGCTTTTTTTTTATTCGAACTTCAAATAACAAATAAAGATAAAGTATCTTTTATTCAAATTTTTATTTAAATAAGTTTTTATCCCAAATAATGCCCAACTCTGCGAGGGCCGTTAGCAGCGTGAAATATTTACTTAATATTTAATTGAATTTAATTATTACAAAGAGTGTATCATTACAAGAGTGAACAAAGTGCATGCACTTGGAACTGTTACAGAAATATGTAAGATCACCCTTTCGATGAAGTATCGAATGAGGTTTATAACACGAGCGACTGGAATCCGCCTCTTTTCAGGAGTTTAGTACACACTGCATGTCTAGCCTTCCTTTAATTAGTTTGGCGGCAGGTCTCTGGAAGTTGTGGATGCATTCGCTTGTATGGTCTGGCTTGCGACTCAATAGCAATTGTTAGCGTACCATAAAACTCCAGATGTGACACAGAACACAGGTAGGTGTGCTGGGCGCTACGTCACCAACGCACTAAAGGACTGAAATGAAGGAAACACTTTTATTTTTTCAATGATCGTCGCAAAAAATTGTTCTTCCTTGAATATGGATGGTACCATGGTATTGAGTTGTAAAAGAGTGTTAAACAGAGCTGCAATGCAGCACATAAAAAATTAGTAGAAGGGTGAAATAAAGAGTAAACTAGAATGTTTTCGAGTAAAATTATTTAAAAATAGTTCTAATGTGTTTTTAAAGTCATCTAGTAAAAATCTTATGGTGCTGAGGTGGAAAAAATATTTATTCATGAAAGAAAAATTTTTTTAATTAATAATAACAGTAGCTAAATATATGAAAAAATTTAAGATAGTGTTGGTGACAATAGCTCATTATTAAATTAATATTCAGGTTGTTCGAATTTTTCCGGATTTTCCATTTTTTACAACTAGAGTTGGCAACTACAAATTTGGAAAAAAATAAAATACGTATCATTACAATTAATATTATTCTTAAGGGCCCGGAGCGCCAAAAGTAGAGTGACTACATTACCGACAAAATATGGTTTTACGGGGATCAAGTTTTCGTCCTTAAAAAGGAATATTTTGTCGCTGGTAAAGGGCTCATTCGAAAGAGGAAGGTTCAATCTAATGCGGGCTGGTCATGAGCTGACGTGATTATGGAGATATTTAGAAATATGAGCGTTAGAAGTAGGCCAAACATTGACGATGCACGTGCCGTGGAATTCAAGCATTTTTATGCCATTGGATGAGTTTTCTGGATGATGTCGAGACCAGCCCGCATTGGAAAATATCTCCAGCTACAAATTGAGCTATAATTTGTCTTGATTCTGTTGCGAAATAAAGGCGAAAACTTATTTCCCGTTTCGGCATGGCTTTCTAGCGTCAGAATTCATGATATCGATAATATAGAGCAAAAAATGTGACAAGTTTAGTTGAGCTGGAGCTCATCAGGTGGCGCCTAAGTAGAAGGACTGTCGAAGTGGGATTGGAGGAAACTGCAAGCGTAGATTGTGGCACAGACGAGGTATAGGAGTAGACCAATCACCATATGGGGTTTCGAGTCTCACATGTAAACAACTGTGGGGCGGCGGCACGGTGGCGCGTGTGTTGCGCGTTTGTGCGCCTGCGACGTGTTGCATACTCTTGGGACGAGTCGCGTTCGTCGTCGATTCGCTCTCTCGACGTTTGTCCATAGTACGAGTTAGACGTGCCACATAGCTGCTTCCTAAACGATTATATTTTGCCGTGCCGGTCGATGCTGTGTATCGTCGCGATTCTTGTCGAAGATCGCGACCGACCGCCCGTGCTCTCAATAAATACTGTTGACGTTACCGTTCTCCCGTGTGTGTTACTTGCGCGGTGTGGGCCGCGCGAACGTAACCTCTTTTTCCGCCGCGACCACGTGGCGAGTCCATCTTGGACGATTGCATTGCGAACGTTCTCGTCCGAGAACGTGTGGCCTTGGCCACTGGTGACCCCGAGAACTCGCTTGCTGCGAGTTTCGTCTCTACGGTCCCCACGAATCGTGGAGGACCCGCGTTTCGCCATAAAAATCCCCACACAACTGGTTTTCTACGCTGACGAACGATAAATGTTGGAACTAGATCTACAAAAATGATCAAATCTGGTCAAATACAAATGATTGACGAGTTATGTACATCTACATATCTGATGCTATGACTATATGTTCAAATTATAATTTTTTATTTGATGTCATTATGTTATATATCTACAATTATCTTTATCAGTACAATATTAATAAATATAGATACCACGTTTCCAAATTATAGAATAAATCTTGAACGTAAATAACATTTCTCCATACGTATAATTATTATTCCCAATTCTACAATTTTTTAACACTATTAATACGCAACCATTTTGAATACATTTTGAAACTGAACATGAAAAAGAAATTAAATTGAAATTTACTATATATTTTCATGTATATTTCATTTAAACAACATACAATTTAGCTTTAAAGAATCATGCAAAATATCAATTAATATTAATTGTGAAATTCGAAAGAGTTAAGAATTAATTAATCAATAATTATGTAGTTGATCTTTTTTGCAAGATGTCAATCTATTTCACTGCTGACTGAGAACGTAGTTGTATTATTTTCTTTCGCGTTTGTAGTGAGAAAATAAACGACGAACGCAACAGTACGACACGTACGAACTATACCGCATTCATCGAGCTCGATCAGACTCGTTCAGTCATGATGCCAGAATCGCGCGACGCCGCACAGTGGTGCCAAATGGCCAAAAAGCGGCAAAAAATCTGTACAAACGAAACTATCCAACGAATTTGTTTGAAAATTTGTGGAGAGATTGCCACAGGTACAACGTTTATTTGGCAAAAAAATTTTTGCAAAAAGTTGTTAACATTAAGTAATATGGGCTAATCGAAAATCCCTGTTTTCTGTCCATTTTTTATTTAGGAAACCATACAACAAATTCTTTAATAGATTTTGGTCTGGAACTAATCGTATTGGCAAGGTGTAATATTGATCTAACCTTGAGCAAAAAATCATGAGACCCTTCGAGATGCTTTCGCCGCAATTTAAGTTTAAATATCAACTTTCGGAATTTGCGAGAATGAATCGCGCGGATGTCACGATTATTTGATGTTTGTATCGGCAATGCAAGCGAGCAACCGAAAATAAAGTCGAGCACCGGCATTCCCGTCACGTCTCCTCTCCGCCGCTGACTCAAAACACACGGCGCTCACCGCGGAGCGCCGACGTCATCGTGTCGTCACGCGCGTAACCGTCACCGGCGTCAGCGAACACGGCAACCAGCCGTTTTCCAAAAGTCAGTCAAAATACAGCGTTCTTGAGCTACTGACGACTTTCAACTCACGAGATACCGCGTTCTAGTCTTCGTATCTTCGGTCTGCGTTTGTTAATTAAGTTGTCCGCGTCTTTGTGTTCGCGTGCTGTACACCATTGTCATCGTCTCTGTTAAATATACGTTTAGTTGCAACCGCGAGTGTATTTTCTCCTCTCAAGACTCCTACGTATCTCCATTCCCGTTGACCGCGCGTACAATGTTTCAGGTGAAATTTTTTAGGGATGTATCATTTATAATGAAGGAAAAAGTGAAATAGAATTAATTGTTTAAATAAAAAAAATTTTGAAATAATTTCTTTATGTGGATTAACCTGAAGCCTCTTTGCGTTACGCTCATTTTTTATTTATGAAGGAATACAAAAAATCCTTTGAATAGCTTCGATCTGGAACTAATCGTTTTGGCAAGTTATAATATTGATCTAGCTTTGTGCAAAATTTCATGAGATACTTCGAGATGCTTTCGCCGCAATTTAAGTTTAAATATCGACTTTCAGAATTTCCAAGAATGAATCGTGCGGAAGTTACGATTATTTGATGTTCCAGGAGAAATTTTTTAGGAATATTTCTAAATAGTAAAGAAAAATGTGAAGTGCATATGATTTATTAATTTTTTATGTATAAAAAAATATTTAATAACAATTTTGTTTATCTTACATAAATTATTTTTATAGGGTTCATTGGAGCACTACCAAAAAATACCTGTTGCATTTTTGCGACAGTGGTCCAGTGAACGAAAACTGTTTATTTAACATAAAAAATTGTTATTAAATATTTTTTTATATGTACGAATGTCACTTTTTTTTAATTATCTGATATGTATCCCTTAAAAATTTCACCTGAAACATAAAATAATCGAGACTTCCGCGCGATTCATTCTCGCAAATACCGAAAGTTGATATTTAAACTTAAATTGCGGCGAAAGCATCTCGAAGTATCTCATGAAATTTTGCACAAAGCTAGATCAATATTATAACTTGCCAAAACGATTAGTTCCAGATCGAAGCTATTCAAAGGATTTTTTGTATTCCCCCATAAATATAAAATAAGCGTAACGCAAAGAGGCTTCAGGTTAGTCCACATAAAGAAATTATTTAAAAATTTTTTTTATTTAAACAATTAATTCTAACTAACTATTTCACCTTTTCCTCCATTATAAATGATATATCCCTAAAAAATTTCACCTGAAACATCAAATAATCGTGACATCCGCGCGATTCATTCTCGCAAATTCCGAAAGTTGATATTTAAACTTAAATTGCGGCGAAAGCATCTCGAAGGGTCTCATGATTTTTTGCTCAAGGTTAGATCAATATTACACCTTGCCAAAACGATTAGTTCCAGACCAAAATCTATTAAAGAATTTGTTGTATGTTTTCCTAAATAAAAAATGGACAGAAAACAGGGATTTTCGATTAGCCCATATTACTTAATGTTAACAACTTTTTGCAAAAATTTTTTGCCAAGTAAGCGTTGTGCCTGTGGCAATCTCTCCACAAATTTTCAAACAAATTCGTTGGATAGTTTCGTTTTTACAGATTTTTGCCGCTTTTTGGCCATTTGGCACCACTGTGCGCCGCCCCCCACCCCGGGGTGGGGCACTCTCACGTATCGTCGTCTCCTTACGTTGCTTCTACTACGCAAGCGTACCTTTATTCTGTCCGTGTGAGCTGCCTGCTCGACTGTTCGATGCGTTCCACCGAATTCACGATGCGCAATCAAGTCCCGGTTCGGCGAGGCGCACATTTCGCTACAACTTTTAAACTATAAAAGATATCAATGCGAAATTTGAACTATATAGAAATCTTTTTTAAAGATCGGGTGTAATGGAATATACTGAAATATGTTCTATATTTTTTAAATACTTTTTTTTGTTAAAAAAAGTCAAAAGTGTCTCCAAACTGAATTAATTTTTAGTCGTACCATGCTCAACAAAAAATTACGAAAGAATTCATGAGTATTCTACCTAATATCATACACGACTGAGATTTTTTCAGATTTTTAAACAAATCCGAATGCATAAAATTGCTGATTTTATATCGAAGTTTTCGGTTGACCACGTTTATTGGTCTTATTTTTTATTGGTCGTATTTTTTACAGATTTTCCAGATTATGCAAACGCGTTTAAGAAAATTGGATAATTGGATATCCAACCATTTGGAGAAAGTGCACATTTCGAATTGAAGTTTCAGAGATACCAGTTTTATAAAAATTCAGTAGTTAGATATTATTGAAACAATTTTTCCGAATTTTTTCAGAATTTTGTATAAATTGCATCGTCGTTAAAAAAAAACAAAATCAATTATTTCGATGCCTTCTGATCGTTTTGTAGGTGTATTATGTAATATTGAATATTTTTATATTCAGGAAAACAGTGTAGATACTGCAATATAAAATATTTTATTTGCCTTACATTTCAATATATGACTGTGACTCTCAACATTTTCGGTTGGCGCTGGTCGTAACATCTCCGGCTGAGGTGAACCCAGGGATAGTTAAAGTATCGAAATAACAAGTAAGAGAAACAATAACCAGTGGAATATAAACACAGTAAAACCTGATAAAGAGACACGCAGGATACAATATATCGTAATATAGCGGAACACAACCTAAAACACTGTGACGGTTGCGTCTCGCTTGCGTGAAGGCGCGAGCGAGGCGCGCGATCCCTCCCCTGGATTCGCTCAGCGACCAGGGTTCGTCGGGGAGGGAGAAGGGAATGGTTTAATAAAGCAGGCTGTGTTGGTGGTAAACAGACTAATTTATTCTTAAACGAAACGCTAATCAATGCCAGAAAACAAACAAAATGATTTATTATAAAACGCTAATTAATACTGGAGAAAAGAACAAACTAATTTACTATTTCATGGAACGTTAACTAAGGTGCAAGAAAGAGAAAAGATAAGCTATAGAAAAAAAACGCGGAGCGGTCCGTGGGCTATCCGCCCGGATTTCCCGACGGTCCGGCGATGGGCTGGTGATGGCCGGTTGCCTCTCCCCTGGCCTATTAACAGTGTAATGACTGGCAATCAGTGGACCGTAACGGTGGAGTCTGACGTGGGTAGCTTATTTCTAAATATCCTACTTAGCCTACACGAAAAATAACCTATGGTAACCGCGGGACGCCGGCACGGTTTTCGACTTCGACGGTGTACGCGGGAAATACGCGACGCGGGCGAGACGTGCTCGCTGGAACGGTGCCTGCCGTCGGACGGCCTCGGCGCGGTTCGGGTACGGTCGCGACGCGTGTAGAGAACGCGGTGTGCGGGGAGCGCGGGCGAGCCGTGCTCGCTAACGCGGTCCTGAATCGGGCGCTCTCGGCGCGATCCCGAGCTCTCCCGATCCTCGAGATGGTATATCCACCGCGGCCCAGCGAACGATAGTGAATCGGTTGTTTCCTGGTGGCTGGGCACGCGGGGCGCGGAGAGGAGAGGGTAAGGAATCCGCGGAACCCCCCACCCGTCGTCCCCGCCCGACCGCGGCTCGAGCACGTAGGCACAGACGTAAACCTAATGCCTACGGCCCGAAACCGGCGAGGGCGCTCGTCTCCGGTAGTATACCGAGAGGCGAGCTCCACACGCTGCTGCGGCCGATCGACGACTAACGTGCGGAGCGCGACGCTGGATCCCTGAGGGGAGAGCGGGACGCGGGAACAGGTTCAAGTGGTAGGGATGACGGTCCGGAGTGTCGTATCCTCGGTGCTCTGAAAAGAGCAAGCCGGTGATCGACTGCCTCCCAGGATCCTGGTCGCGGTCTCGGTTTCGCGTAGGGGACGTAGACCCACTTACGCTCTGCCGATTCCAGCGCCTCGTCGTATTCGCCCGATAGTATACCGCGGCTAGCACGAGTTGGCGCGGCTGCGAGAGGATCTGGGCCCGGGTGTTCACCCGAGAGCTGCTCCAGACCAACTCCGGCTTCGGCTGGTTCCGTCGCGATCTTTATAGCCCGAGCGCGGACCTCGTGTGCTCGTTCGCGAGCCTTCGGCGCACGTCGATTGGTCCGCGCCCGGGCCGGTTTCGCGGATTGGCGCGCGGCTGGCCCGCACCGGTGATTGGTGCGGGCTAAGGTACAACTCGGCTCGCAACGAGACACATGTGTCTCGTTGCAACACAACCACATAACCTCTTCCAAAGAGGGCCAAAATCATAAAAATGAAACAGCATTTGATGAGGTCATAATAAATAATAAAAAAAGAAAACTACCAGAGGGAGAAACAAAAATGAAAAATTCCAAAAATCTGCAGACTCAAATCGAATGTAGCAATAGATATGATTTACTGTCAGATAAAGAAAGTGAAAATGACGAAATGGAAATGGATACTGGAGAAGGTATGGATACAAAACCAAAGAAAAACAAAAAACCTCCTCCGCTAGTACTGCATGGCACCATACAAACACATGCAGCATTCATGAAGACACTAAAAGACCTGCTAAAGGAAAACTATTACGTAAAATATCACGAAAACTTCACAGAGGTATTTACAACAACACAAGAGCAATATACACTACTTAAAGACATATGGATACAAAAGAATTTCAAATTTCATACGTATACAAACAAGACAGAAAAGAGAAAGACATATGTCATACAAGGACTACACAATCAAACAGAAATAGAGGACATCGAAAGAGAACTAAAAGAGCTAGGATATACGATACAAAAAATAAATCTAATGAAAAATACAAAACAACCTAAACACATGGTAACAATAGTGGGAAATACAAATATTAACAAACTCAAACAAGAGATTAGGCATATCAATAACGTGAGGGTAACCTGGAAAAACTATGTAAGTAAAAAAGGAATAACCCAATGCCATAGATGTCAGGCATGGGGACATGCAACAACAAACTGTTATTCCAGAATAGTATGCCTGAAATGTGCTGGGGAACACTGGACCAGGGAATGCACCAAGAACAGAGAAGAACCAGCAAAATGCGCCAACTGTGGTAAGGATCATCCAGCCAACTCAACAAAATGTGAGGAATACCAAAAAGAGTAAAATTAATCAATATTAAAAAACCAAGAAACGTAACCAACCACACCAAAACTCTAAACATAATGGACGGCAGGCAATTCCCAATGATCAATGCCACAACTAACACCAGCAGCAATGAATGTCAACCGCTTATGAACAAATATTCAAACATCAACACGGAAAACAGAAACAGCAACATCCAGTATAGTGCAATAACCAAATCTGGAAGGCTACACCAGGCAACACATACGAGGACACAGACTGGGACAACTGCCACTACCGAAGTAACCACAAACACCAACCCACAACCAAACCAACCAAATATACTAGGAACAAGAATAGCACAGGGAAACTCGAACCAAGACAAAGGTGACCTTTCTGACTTCATAAGTCTAACAAATGAAATTAATCAACTAAACGAACTAGTTAACATAAACCAAATGCTAGATCTAGTCAGAGAAAATCTTCATAGAATTCTGCCAAAAAATTAACAATGAATAATATAAAAATATGCAGCTGGAACGCAAATGGACTTAGGGGTAGGATCTCAGAATTGATACACTTTCTAAGCAACAATAACATTGACATAATGATCATAAACGAGTCAAGACTGAATAGTAGCTACCAAGTAATTAGGAAAGATAAGGATAGTAACGGAGGAGGCATTGTGATACTAGTTAAAAACGGAGTGCCATATAAAGAAGTTAAGATTAGTAATAACATAGCCTTAGAATGCATATGTATTAAGTTAGTTAGTAATGTACACATAATAGCAGGATATAATAGTCCCAGCCAAAACTTTACACCAAAGGATTTAGATACGCTACTTAATATAGGAAACAAAGTGATCGTGGTTGGTGATCTAAATGCCAGACACACTGTATGGAACTGTCACATAAATAATAGGAGAGGCAGAGTTCTATATAACTATTCATTAAAAAATAACTGCAGCATATTCTTCCCAGACGAACCAACGCACTACCCAGACAATGGCACAACACCAACAACGATAGATATAGGAATAAACAAAAATGTGACAGGAATAAGCAACATCCACACGCTACAGGAACTCTCATCGGATCATAATCCCATAATATTTACGCTAGGATCACAACACAAAAGCACAAGTAAAAGAAAAGTATATGACTATGAAAATGCGGACTGGGAAAAATTTAGGGATATACTAATCTGTTACGTCCTCCGACTCCCTTTGGGATTGATCGGAAGCCGTTAGAGCCGAAAACGGACGAGCGGTAACCCGTTCTCGAGACGGGGATCGCTTGATATTGCTTATGGAGAAGGGGCTGAGAACCCGTGTCGTAAGGAGAGGAAAGATGTCGCAGGTTCTAGGTTATTTTGCTAAATAAATGGACTCTTCGAAACGATTCTTTGGTAGCAGGAGTAACGAAACATGTACAGTGACTCCCATAAATATTCGGACACTAGGTACAACTAACTTTATGATTTAATAATTCGTTTGTTGATAAAGCAATCGCCCTGGAAATTGTTTTTAGCAATAAAACATTTATTAAGGATGATAAATATGTCTAATTTATTTGAAAAATATACATACGTTTCATAATAAAAATTATTAAACGAAATAATGGATCATTTGTGGCTCACAAAAATATTCGGACACGTATTATATTTCTCTGGCAATCGCCTTCTGGGGACGCGATATTCGAAGATCGGGAAAACGTTTGTTTATAAACAGAATCTCGTGGACCATTAGATGTCCATGCCACCTCACTACTGTCAGTAGTAAATGTGAATTCGTTCAAAATGGGTCGCAAAGGAAAGAATACGAGTTTCGATGTGCGACAGCTTGTAATTTTTCATCGAGAAAAAGGAAACGCCTATCGCGAAATTAGTGCAATGTTTCGTATAAGTAAGAGTACTGCTGCAGATATCTGTCGACGATTTTATATTGAGAATCGCATTGATTCTATTCCGCAAACTGGGATACCAAGTCTCTTATGTACGAGGGAGAAAAGCAAAATTATTCGGAAAGTGAAAAAAAATCTAGTTAGTGAACTACCAAAACTAGTTAGTGAACTATTAGGCGAAAGCTCCAAAAATGTTTCAGCCGAAACAGTTCGGAGAGTGCTGAGGCAAGCTGGTTACAATGGAAGAGTAGCTAGAAAGAAACCATTTATCAACGAAAAGAATAGGAATAAACGAAAAACCTTTGCAAGAGAGCTAATTTCTAAGGCTGAGACGTGGTGGAAGGATGTCATATTTGCTGATGAAAGCAAATTCAATCTGTACAATTCCGACGGAAGAACTATGGTGCGGCGGAAAGCGAATAAAGAGTTTAATTTTGAAAATACAAGAGGTACAGCGAAACACGGCGGAGACAGCGTAATGGTCTGGGG
This sequence comes from Halictus rubicundus, assembly GCF_050948215.1. NCBI lineage: Eukaryota > Metazoa > Arthropoda > Insecta > Hymenoptera > Halictidae > Halictus > Halictus rubicundus. The sequence continues at coordinate 1,609,120 of NC_135152.1, forward strand.
TTGCATTTCGTCATATGGAGTCGGTAACCTAGTGTTTATTGACGGTATCATGGACAAAAATCATTATTTAAATATACTCAAAAATAATTTAATTCAAAGTGCTGAAAAGATGGGGCTTAATAATACTTCTAAGTTTTACCAAGACAACGACCCCAAGCACAAGTCACGTACTGTGCAAGAATTTGTATTATACCGCTGCCCCAAAATTCTTCATTCGCCGCCCCAATCACCGGACCTTAATCCTATCGAGAATTTATGGGATGAATTGGATAGAAAAATTCGAAAAACCCCAATTACATCGATAGCTGAATTAAAACAAAGACTTGCAACTGAGTGGTCGAATTATAACTGTTGAATATTTAAAAAAAATTACAAACAATATGCCAAACAGGTTAAGACATGTTCTTAAACAAGATGGTTATGCCACGAAGTATTAAACAAATGTTGTAATGCTAAATTACATTATCTAAATTGAAAAATTAATATTGTCCGAATATTTTTGTGAGCCAAAAATGGTACATTATTTCTTTTACTAATTTTTATTATGGAATTTATGTACATTTTTCAAATAAATTATTTATGTTTATCAACATTAATAGATCTTTTATTGCTAGAAACAATTCCCGGGACGATTGCTTCATTAACAAAGGAATTATCAAGTCGTAAAGTTAGTTATAGCTAGTGTCCGAATATTTTTGGGAGTCACTGTATATATTCTTTGGAATAATAATAGAGGTTACAAAATAATAACGATGATAGGATAACAAAAGTAAAATATAACGGGGAGAGAGAATATAGATTTAAGTATATAAAAACAATAATAAGGAACGAAATATAAATATAAATGTAAGTATGGATATAAAACAAATGTTAACGCTTACTAGGGGTGTTTGGGATTGGCTGCGCGTGACGACAGATCTCGCACGCGAGATCCACCGCGCCGCCCCACTATTGGCGGGTGCTCGTGTCGCCGCGAGATCGACGGTCGATCGACGGCGAGTCGTGCCATAGGCTGTCGCCGCCGGATCGATTATCGACGCGATAATAGACATTCTATTGGCCCGGGTTCAAATTCGGCAAGTCATCGTTCCGGCGGTGATAGGAAACCGCTCGCGGCTCGCCAAAGATCAGATCGTTAGTTCATCTCTCAACGGCAACATCGCTAAATAGTTCTCTCAAATCGTTAAATAGTAGCTCAGACGTCGCGCGTCGTGGGACCGGTCTAGCTACCTCAATTCGGTTTCGGGATTCTCCTCAGCTCAGCTGAGAATAATCATAATTCTCTCGGTTTCATACATTTATTGTAACCTGAAGTCCAACCGGTGGGCTTCACATTGTACATATTCTTTGTAAATTTACTCAGTGTAAGTGACGGCCGTTCGACGGTAGAATAAAGTGCTCGTCCCGTACAGCATAATTTATTTTCCGTCCCAATCCGTAACAAGGGGGCTGGGGGAACAATTTGTTGGCGTAAAAGTTGAAGCGGGGATCCGTCTCGGCGATCTGACAAATCTCTAGAAAACTCGGATAGCAAGGGGTAAGAGGGGTGAGTTTCCAGTGCGGGAAGGGAGTGGGTTGGACGATGATCCTGTTTCCAGTTGCTGGGCTCGTCTCCGGATCTTGAAACGGCGGTTCTCCTGAACCTTCCGTCCTTGCTCTCCGAATCTTCTTCCTTCTTGTGGGTGGTCCTGATGCTGCGGTATCCTTCTTCGCGGAGGTGGTTGTCATTGGTGGGTTATTGGTGGGAATGAGGGAAACTCGTGCTAAACGTCTGTTGCACGGAGATGAAGGGTACGGACAGACAGTGCTAAACGTTCTTGCACGGTATCTGGGGTTGACTCTTAAGCGAAATGCTTGTCGGAGTGAATTCCGCTTTTCCCTGTTTTTTTCGGGGGAGGTATATCCGTCAGAGCATACTTTTGACTTCGAGAAAGTCTTCGTCTCAAGTAGCATCTGACGGATATTTTCGGAACTGTTGTACGGGGTGTTTAGTGAGGGTGGAGTTCTTTGCAGGCTAATTGCTGTGCGGGCGCGTGTCGTCTTGGGTTTTCCCTGTGCGTGAGAGAGAGAGAGAGAGAGAGAGAGAGAGAGAGAGAGAGAGCGCTAGGCCTATGCTGGCCGTGCGCGCGAGGGAGAGTACTGGCTGGGGTTTTTCCTGTGGGTGTGAGAGAGAGCACTAGGCATATGCTGGCCGTCCGCGCGAGGGAGAGAGAGCGTGCCGCTGCAGGATCTACCTGTGCGTGCAAGGGAGATAGGAGGAAAGCGTACGATTCTTTATAGGAATCGGGCACGTGCACATGTACTAATGCATGGGAACGTGACACCTCCCTCCCCGGGAAAAAAATGGAATTCGGAGGATTTCATTTTTTGTGAGGCCCTCTTATGGGGCTGGAATTCTTGATATCCTGCATCGGTCCAAATGCAGGATCCTGGGTTTTCCTCGAATGGAAATTTTTACGTTGTTGTTGGGAAGTATGTCCAGGACTTTGTAGGGGCCAGAATATTGATCGCTAAATTTATTTTTCTTTAAGGCTAGTGTAAAAACGCTGTCTCCGATTTTTAATTGTTGTGGGTGGATCTTTTTATCGTAGTAATACTTCAATTTTTCCTTGGCTGCCATTAAATTAGGTCTTGCCTTCTTTTGGAGGTTGTGGAGGTTTTTAATATGCCGGATTAAATGGGACTCGTATGTTTCCTCTTCGTCTTCTTCCAGAATGTCATTTTGAAATGGGGGCGGGCGATTTCACCGAATACCAAGTGATGCGGCGAAAATTTTGTTCCTTCGTGGACTGCGGTGTTATACGCGAATATTGCTGCATCGATGCAATCATCCCATTGGTTTTTGTTGTTAATATACTGTTTTAGATGTTCTACGAATACATGATGAGCCCGTTCTAGCGACCCATTGCTCTGAGGGTGGTACGGGGATGTACGTACGTGTTGTATTTTGAATTTCCTAAATAGTTTCTTCATGTCCGACCTGGTCAGATTTGCTCCTTGGTCGGTAAGGAGACATTTCGGAGTGCCGAATTTATAAATAAAATGGTTTAGGAATGCTTTTGCTATTGTTGATGAGGATCCGTCTGTTACAGGGATTGCCATTGAGTATTTCGTGAGCAGATCTTGGATCGTTAGTAGGTATTTATTGTATTTGCGTGTGATGGGTAAAGGTCCTACCATGTCGATCTTGTCAAAAGCCTTTCCTGGCGTATCTGTGAGTATCATAGGTTGTCTATTCTTTACTCGGACTAATTTTTTCAGTTGGCAATTGAGGCAATTTTGGATAAAAAGTTGTGTTAGAGATTTATTTGCTGATCGATCAGTTCGTCTATTGACACTACAACCGACAGTTCTTACGTGATTCAAACCCGTCCCGCCTGATCACCAAGAGTTTCGTCGATCGTTAGCTATCGCATTTATCTTAGACTGACCGGTAAGATTTCAATACTGAAATCCCCCAGAAGTCTAAAACAAGTTGTATGTCCTTCTTCATATTATCCCAGTAAAAATACTGTCTGATGCGGGAAAACGTTTTTGTAACTCCTTGATGTCCAGAGGGGGCGGCTATGTGAAATTCTTCCAAGATTTTTTGCCTTTTCGAAATGAGTGGAATTTTTACTAGATTACGGCAGACCGTAATTTGGACTGGAGCATTAAGGAATCTCTGTTCCAGTTGATCTTGGAGTGCATTGTTGCTGATTTTATCATCTTTGGATGGTTTGCTGATTGAGAATGAACTGATTGCTTCCTGGTAGATAACGTTCTGTAATTGCTCGAAGCATTTATTTAAGATTTCTTTTTCGACTGACTCTCGGGGTCGTCTGGCAATTGGCAATCCAATATACGTTTTCCTGTTAATCTGGCGGATATCTGGTTTTCCTAAATGGACTTTCCTATGCAGTGGAAATTTAGCAAGGTTTTGGAGTTGGCGGGCTCCTTCGTCGAAGGGATCTCCCGCGGAGGTAATAAAATAGATGAGATTATCCTTCCGGAGGTGTAGGCAATCTCGTGTTTCCATGATGTTGGAGGCGGAGGGTTCCTCTTCGAATTCCGAATCTGCTTCTGAGCAGATTTCTCTTTCGTCGGATGGTTCATCTTCACTTTCATCCGGTGGTTCTGGCAGCGGGAGAATTAACGGTGGGAGTTTTCTTTGGCTATTGCCAGAGGTGTAGAGGGATCCTGAGGATGCGGGGGATGTTGGGGAGTCGTCGTCTTCGTCTTCTTGCTCACGGGCATGCGTTACGAGGATTTGCGGATTCCGAGACAGTGCATCCGCGTTAAAATTTACTTTACCGGGTTTGTACTTAATTTCATAGTCAAATTCGGCTAGTTTCAATCGCCAACGGACGAGACGGGATGTGGGGTCTTTCACCTTGTGTAACCAGACCAACGGCTGATGATCAGTGATTAACAAAAACTTGTTGCCATATAAATAAGGACGAAAATGTTGTGTGCAGTAAACTATGGCTAGTAATTCTTTCTCGATGGTTGAGTAATTAATTTCCGCGGGGTTTAGAGATCGAGACGCGTACGCGATAGGGAGATCCTTACCAACTTCTCCCTGACTCAAAATTCCTCCAATCGCATGATTCGAGGCATCCGTGGTTACTATGAACTGTTCGTTGAAATTTGGATACTGCAAAATAGGTTCTTGGAAAAGAGCGGTTTTCAATTGATTAAATGCTGTCTCTTGCTCTTCTTCCCAGCGAAATTTTTTGCCTTTCTTCAAAAGTGATGTTAAGGGTTTAGTAATACCGGAAAAGTTTTCAATAAATCGACGATAGTAACCGCTGAGGCCGTTCATCCCTCCATATTCACCTCATATGGGAGGTTTGTGGGAGGCAGCCGTGAAGTCCATGAAGATTCACCTCAGGAAAACCATCGGGGAGGCCACCTTGACGTATGAGGAGATGGCAACACTACTCTGTCGCATAGAAGCGTGCTTGAACTCACGCCCGTTGACGCCGCTCCCCGACGAACCTCGTGACCTAGAACCGTTAACTCCAGGACACTTTCTAGTCGGAGATCGGATACTTTCACCCCCCGAACCACCCGCGGAACACTGCACTGTACCACTTACCTCACGGTGGAAACTAATCCATAACATGCACTCACATTTTTGGCACAGGTGGAGTCGTGAGGTCATGCACCAACTACAATCACGGACCAAGTGGCAGGGAAGCCGAGAAAACCTTCGCCCGGGCAGAATCGTGCTCGTCAAGGACGACTCCACACCGCCGACCCGCTGGCCGCTGGCTAAGGTGGAGAGCCTCCACCCGGGTCCCGACGGCCTAGTTCGCGTGGTCACACTAAGACGGGGAGCACACACTTTCGACCGAGCCATTACGAAGCTGGTGCCACTTCCCGCCCAGCAGAAATCGGACGGCTAACCTGCTTCACGCGACCCCGTGTATTCACGGCGGGCGGCACGCTACGTCGGAAACTACGACGCAGATGAATGAAGCCGGCCAGCCACGAACATCAACGACCACGCCCGAGCCGCTCGAGCTCGCACTTCGAATTCGATCTCGACAAATCGACATCGAGGCGGGCGGCATGTTTGAGATATTTAATCACACATATATTTAATTACAAATATATATAAACATTGTTTTAAAACTGTACATATATTCAGGACAATAAACCGACACGAACGACGCTGTTTACGTTGCGCGGCCTCCCGCCTCGCCCCCCAGAACCCGCGAGTGCCTCGGGTGGACCGAGCAGCTCGAACACCGCGGGGGGCAAGGGGCGAGCGAGAGGTGTCGCGCGCAACGAGAACAGTCTAGTTCACGTGTGAATACCGACAACAACCGAGCATCGATTTCGATCCCCTTGTTTCGTCGATTCCTACCAGCCTTCTTAAATCAATCGGAGATTTTTCCAATTCTGGCAAAATCCGAAAGGTTTCAAACAATAGTACTTAAAAATCTAGAACGTAAAACAATAGTACAACTTACATACATAATTAATGCAACAATCAAATTATCACACTTCCCAGTCCACTGGAAAACGAGCAATGTAACACCGATATTTAAAACTGGAAAAAATAAAACAGACCCCAGCAGCTATCGACCAATCAGCCTCCTACAAACAATGAGCAAACTAACAGAGAAAATAATATCAAAAAGACTAAACGACTACGAGGAGAATAATAAAATAATAGTGGACCAACAATTCGGTTTCAGGGAGAGACATAACACAGTGCAACAAGTAGTACGTATAGTCAATGACGTGGCCATAAATTACAATAAAGATAATGTGACCGTAATGCTGCTGCTGGATATTGAAAAAGCATTCGATAGGGTGTGGACAGATGGCCTGATATACAAAATGATACAACTCAAATATCCCAAAGCATTGATTAAATTTATAAACTCATATCTAAGAATTAGAAAACTACAAGTCAGCGTAAACAATAGCATATCAAGAAAAAGGAAAATTAGAGCAGGCGTACCACAAGGATCAGTACTAGGACCCAAACTATTCAATATATATCTAAATGATATACCAACATTCTCCAAAACAAAACTGGCACTCTTTGCAGATGACACAGCCATATATGCCCACTCATTTAATGTCATAATAGCAGCAAAACAAATACAAATTCATATAAACATACTACAAGACTTTTACACAAAATGGAAAATTGCACTCAACGAAAGCAAAACCGAAGTAATCATATTTGCAAAAAAGACCAAGGGTATAAAAATAATACAGCCCATAAAAGTATACAACCACACTACTCACCCAACCAACAAAGTTAAATATCTAGGAGTACATCTCAACAGCAAAATGCTGTTCAAAGAACATATCAAACAAGTGCTTAGAAAAGCATATGCAGTACAAAAAAAAACTATATCCCTTAATGGTCGCCAACTCAAAACTATCACCACTAAGCAGTATGGTGTAGTGCAGCACCAACCAACATTAAACCACTACAAACCTACCAAAATAAGTGCCTTAGACTGATATTATCAGAAAATTACTATGCGAAAATTAAGGACATGCATCAAGAAGCGGAACTACCAGAAATCCTAGATTACATCAAAACACTAGCAGAACATTTCTACAAGACCCAAACAAACAGCAACCCACTACTAACAGAAATAACAGCAATAAGAAGCCACAACCAACAATTTAAAATAAAACACAAACTACCATACCAAGCCCTAAAGATATTCCACGAATACAACTGATAGTATTGCGTATAATAGAATACTAAAATGGTAATATAGAATTAGTATATAAGTGCCGTAGATAGGTTTTTACACATAAGCGTTTCCTATACTTAAAAAAGTACCAAACACATAATGTACAAAACCAACAGCGTGCAATATAAAAATACCGCCATCCGTAGACTAACACACATGTTTTAGAAAGTAAGGAGCAGGTAAACCTTATTAGGTAGGAACTGCGCAAAACACACAAGGTGCCTAATATACATGTTTATATATTTGATCTGTTACTAAATGTATAAGGATGTACAAATAAGCATAATAAACTCTTGTTTAAAAAAAAAAAAAAAAAAATGTCCGGCTGAGAATCTTTTGGTCCGGGATCAAATCCCGCATCGAATGAAAGATTAAATTTTTAGATTTTTCAATATACCTTCATAAAATTGTGACGAGTGAATTGATGAGGGGCTTTTCCTGGTGAAAATGTGTCCAAACTCGAGTGTAATCGAACAATTTTTATTGATACTTAATGTTGATAGGGAATCGAGTATTATTGGCAATTTAAGCTTTTATATTTTTAATGGGAATAATAATTTTAATTCTAATAAGTTCTAGAGCTTATCCCAATGAAAATGAGTCCAAACACGACATCATTTGGACTATCTTCAATAAGATTGTAATTTTTATCGTAACATTACGTATCAATAAAATTGTTCGATTACACTCGAATTTGACCATATTTTCATCAGGAAAAGACCCTCAATTCACTCGTCGCAATTTTATGGTGGTATATTGAAAAATCTAAAAGTTTAAACTTGCATTCGTACGCGATTCTCCATCTGCTTACATTGTATGCCGTTTGTCAGTCGCTGGGTCTTTGAATTTCGGCGCTTGTCGGACCTCGTTGCTGTTTATTCGAGCTGGCAAAAGTTATTCGAAGATTTATTCGAAGCCTTCGAATAAAAGATACAGATAAAAGATAAAAAAATTATTCCAAGTTCGAATAAATCCGCTTCGAATAAAAAAAATTATCTTTATTCATCGGATAAATTCTCGTCGAATAAAATTATTTATTCGACAAAGATACTTTTTTTATTCGAACCTTCGAATAACGAATAAAGATAAAGTATCTTTTATTCGAATCGTTATTTAAATAATTTGTTATCTAAATAGTGCCCAACTCTGTCTGGAAGTAGCGCATTCGATTCCCGGTTCGGCGGGGCGCACATTTTGCTATAACTTTTGAACTAAAAAAGATATCAAAGTGAAATTTAAACTGAAAAAATTAAAAAGAATCGGGTTTAATGGTATGTACTGAAATATATTTTGTATTTTTAAATAATTGTTTTTGTTTTTTAAATTTAATTACCCTTAAAAAATGTTCAAAACTAGTTATTATAAATATTGTTGTTCAATCTTTTATCAGTCCCAAATAATTAAATTTATTAGAATATATATGCTGCAACTGAAAAGCAATATCAGAAGTAGATTGAATAGGTAGCTATTAAATAGTCAAATGAAATTAGTGATATCAACGTCGTATTTTATTAAATTAAATTTAAACTACATTCTTACTTTTGGCTAATATTGAACTAATTTAATTTCGTATAATTATGTTATTACACTGTTCTAGTTGTAATGGCACAGGAAAGAAGACTGATCTAGTAGAAAGAACAAGAAAAAAGTGTTTAACGAAAAAAAAAATCATTCCATGCGGGATTCGATCCGGGACCAAAATATTCTCAGCCGGAGACGTTACGTTATTATTATTATTACATTACGTCTCCTTCGATGCACTCGCGTGTCAGCCGTAATGGAATTAAAAGGAAACAACATTCTTTTGTCTCATTCATCATATGAATCCTCGACATGAGATTTAAAATTATATCAGCAACAGCGCCATAGCAGAATATCGGTTCCACAATATTAGTTCTGAATGATACGGTAGGATGTGACACGGAATGGTACGGGGGCTCTAGAGCCCCTCGAGCGTGAGACAGAAAAATACATTGCGTGATTGGTCTACTCCTATACCTCGTCTGTGGTCTTTATATATATCTCGTCGGTGGCCCGGTTCTGTTCCAGGAAAGACGACACGGTTCTGTGCCATGCTAAAGCGGCGATGTCACGAAAGTGGGAACGCCGAAACCCCGGGCGTGAGCACTCTCCTATCGTCTCTGATATTGTTTTCTAAAACACTTTAACGATTTCAAATACTAATTTCGGTTATGATTAGTTAAACTTTATGTTGGGTATAAATAACAAATGAATGAAACTGTACGCACAATAAAGAATATGTTTAACTGCAAAATTCGAAATGTTGTATAAACAGCCAAATATTAATATGTACTTTATAAATGTAATATATACCCGAATAAATTCATTGTTTAGAACTGGTTGTTATTGTTATAGGATGACATAATTTTGTTCCTATTATTGATTACCTACATTGCTTTCTGTTTGGGATCGAGCCTTTAATATAGAAGGGTTGAAGGACCACTGTGTAGGCGGGCACGGTTAGAGGAAAACTCGGAACTGCACGAGAACACTTTATTTTACCGGCTCGCGGTTCGTCAACACGAACGTTCTCTACACAGAATGTATACGTACACAAAATAAACAGTATGAATTATACAGCTAATCTGATTATTCCCTGTATCGAGAATAGAATCACGCTAAGATTAACCCCTTCTAAGGACGGGTCACACGACGCACGAAGCCCTTAGAAAACAGAGAAACCGAACCGAACCGAACTGCTTGCGAGAGCGTTGAAGAACGATAGAGTAATGAATGCTTCGGAGATCGGCGAGCGGTTTCCTAGCACCGCCGGAACGATTACTTGCCGAATTTGAACACGGGCCAATAGAATATCTATTATCGCGTCGATAATCGATCCGACGGTGACGGCCTATCACGCGGGGCGCTGAGAATCGACCCGCGATCTCGCGAAGACGAGCTAAGAACCAATGACCGTGCGGCGTTCGCACGTCACGCTCCGCCAATCCCAAACACTTTCAACAACAAGAAAACAGATAAACAAAAGTATCGTTATATAAATCATATGTGCATTATATTATAACAAGTAGTTTTTATGAAAATTTTCATGAACATTACAAAACAAATGTTTTAATAACTTACTAAAAACTACAAAGCCAAACATTGAACGTAACTTGGTTATATATAAATAGCCATAGATATTTGAAATTTGAACACCAATTATTACTATATTTGTTAACAGTAAATAAAAGATTCGTTTTGACATCAGCTACAACAATATGCAATAAAAATACTTAGTGGCATTTAAAAAATTAAGGTGACCATAATTTTTTATTAAAAAAAATGTTTTTCGATTAATTTTTGTTGGAAACATTTTTCTGCTGGATTATCCGAAATGTTCAAAACATCCCCAGATGGCTTCTTTTGGGTCACTGATGATGGACCCAATGACCCCATTGTGCGTAAGTGCACTGATTGTTTTATTGCTGCATAGTAGGTAAGAAAACCTAGTTTCAACGGGCGCACCGTCCGTCCGCGTCCGTTTGAAGAATGGACATTGTCTTGCACTAAAAAGATTATATCGAAAGTGTACACTGCTTTCAATGGCAAATAACCTAATGAGCCGTGTCGAAGAATGTCAGGATTAGAACTCTGGAGATTTCGTTGTAGAACGGAACAAGTATATACATGTCGTAGCGCGAGCGTTGCAACGCGACCCGTGCGCTTCGGTGTTCTCTCGTTTCATTGTCGCGTGTCGGGAAGCTAAGCGATCTGACGGTTTGACTCTGCGGAGACGCTGATCACGATCGTTCGAGAGCTAAACAAAATCTGCCGCCTGGTCTAGGGCCATCGAGTGTGTTACGGCCCGATAAGACCAGGACAACAACCCTCGCAACACGTCACCAGGCCCAAGTTCATGACTCACGCACCCAACATTTTGAACCATTAAACAGTCCCAAACCTTTGTACCCCAAACAAGATTACCCATTAATATATAAGACCCCAAACTCATGTACCCGGCAGTCGACGATTACCTCTGCTACGGCACGTCTCGCCGATCCAACTTTCAAATAAAAAGCAACTTCGAATTCCCGAAATCTTTAAGTATTCAATCGCGAAAGTGAAATACGGCATTCTTTCGCGAAACCAGCCATTTCACCGTAACAAATGCCTTGCCTCGCATTTTCCCCACTTCGCAGAGTCACTCCGTCCACGTGCACGCATTGTCAAGGAGCCGATTCTGATTGTCGCAGCCAATCAAACGTCTCGGCCGCGCCACAATGTAAATACACGCGCGAGCATTCGGCAGCCGACTTCGGCAACTTCCATTTTGCGACAAATGCTTAACCTACTATGCTTAATCTACGACACGGCCGGACTGACATGTCACGCGTCCTCGCGTGTACCTGTAACAGAACAATTCCTCCATGTTACATTCACTGTTCGGCCTTCCTGACGTACAAGAGGTAAAGGAAGTATTGACTTTTCATTGCGGATTGCACAATTTTAATCAGCTCATAAAATAGTTGTAGGAAATTATACATAGCAGGGAATCGAACATGGTAACGGGTTTCACGGAAACGCCGGCTCTATGAAATAGCCGTAACACACCGAGAGCCGACTATATTGATAGTCGTAACAGGTCACACAGACCGCCGTGTATACACATAGCATCGATGTAACTTGTCGCACACAGCAACGCGGACTATATTGATAGTCGTAACTGATCACACAGACCGCCGTCTATACTCATAGCATAGACGTAATTTGTCGCACACAGCAACGCCGACTATATTGATAGTCGTAACTGGTCACACAGACCGCCGTCTATACTCATAGCATAGACGTAACTTGTCGCACACAGCAACGCCGACTATATTGATAGTCGTAACAGGTCACACAGAACACATCTTACATAAGTGTTAATCTGACTCATTAAACTCGTTCGAAACCTGGCACTCGGGCATTTTTCGAACTCGATCATGAGCATACACGATCATGAGATTTTAAAAAGTATATGTCTCCATCAAGAACTTCAATGATTTTAAATGGGCCTCTAAATTTAGGGTCAAGTTTGGTCTGATTTCGTTCTTCATTTCGAATTAACACGGAGTCTCCTGTTTTAAATTTAATTAGTTTGGACTTTGTGCTGTCAAATCTGGTTTTGTCGCATTCAGCATTTTTCGTTATATTGCGCGCCGCACACTCTCTCACCTCAGAAAGATCTACTTCGGCTTCTGCATCGTCTGAAACCAATAAATTCAAGAGTCTGGCTACGCGTCCTATCAGGAGCTCTAAAGGGCTCGCTTTAGTTACCCGATGAATAGTGCTATTCAAGGCTAGCTGAATATCACTCAACGCGTCCTGCCATGATCCTTCGCCTGTCTCGACAGACGTCAACATAGATTTTAACGTGCTCATGACCCTCTCAACCTGCCCATTGGCACGGCTACCACCCGTGGCTATCAAGTGTAACTGAATGTTACAAGAATCGAAAAAGTCTTTAAACTCTTTACTCGCGAAGCATCTCCCCTGATCGGCGATTAATCGTTTTGGGGATCCAAATAAGGAAACACTCGATTGCAAAGCCTTATTGTTAGTGACACTAGCGGTGTCGATGCGTAAAGTATGATAGAGTAAAACGAATTTAGTGAAGGCATCGATAAGGACTATGACGTATTCTTTAAGGTCATTTTTGCCGCTAAGTTTTCCGGTTATGTCGATATGGACGGTATGCCACGGTACGCTGACTTTGGGAATGGGATGAAGTTCAGCTTGGTTCCTGATTGGGGCTTCGATACCTTACACCTGATACAATTGTCAACTTTGCGGTTGAAACGGTTCCGTAACGTTATAGTAATCGTGCAGTCACGTCGCGTTACAGAGTCAAGTCTAGTGAGATCGGGTTAAAGTCCCTTTCGAATCAATTCATAACCTTATAGATTCCGTTAGTTCGGTATATATTCTATTTGGCATTCAACAATCGCCATCTAACCCCGCATTGCCAGTGCGTCAACACCGTGCAACATAGGTAAACAATTCCTCTAATTGTACATTTATTATATTCATTCGCGACACAAACAACAACACTTGTAGTAATTTCAACTCAGAATAAATTGTCTTGTTTGTTAACTCGCGTACCCTTAATTATTGCCTAAAATCCTAATATAATAATTGAACGTTCCCACACGATACAATCTAACCGCTCGGATTGTATCAATTAAATTATATAGAAGTTACGAGGCTTACTAATACTTAAATTCGATTCAACGAAGATTTCTCCAACCTAGTGGCTCCTCGATTTCGCATTGAGTGCGTCCACGAAATTATACCATCCTAGGCGGATCCCCGATTTCGCATTGGGTTCTTCCGCATCCTAGCAGCTCCCTGATTTCGTATCAGGTGCGTCCGCGCTCTTATACAACCTCTTTTCGTATCGGGTTCGCCGCGTGTTCCCTAGTGACTCCTCGATTTCGCATCGGGTGCGTGCACGAAGTTTCATCCTCCTAGTAGCTCCTCGATTTCGCATCGGGTGCGTCTGCGTTTGACACCAACCTCCCAGAGGTTCCCTGATTTTGCATCAGGTGCGTCCTCGACGTCAACTATCCTAGCGGCTCCTCGATTTCGCATCGGGTGCGTCCGCGTACCTAACTAACAATTGAAACCATATTCCTGGGGTAAAAATCCCCTCGCCGGCCTCTCGCGCTGCTCATAGCCCTGGCTCGTAACAGCCCTATAGCTCATCTGTAAGGGTAGTTATAGAGGAAAAACGAAAATTCAGTTTTTGGCCCATTTTCCCCATTTAATGACAATTTAAAATTCTGAAAAAAATGTGACACATTTCGGACACCAAACCACATACTTTGAGTAGTTTTCAGATTTTTCCGTTGTAAACTCTGGCTGTAAAAATCGAAAAACACGAAAAAAATCTAAAAAATGCAGATTTCATATGGAAATGTAAGAGTGACCCAATCAGAATTAATTTAGCAATAAGATATTGTCCTAAGTATTATGCTCAATTTTTTTCAAATTCCTGCGATTGGTGCGTCATAGTAGGAAAAAATAAAAACCACTTTTTTCAGCGTTTTTTCCGTGAAAAACTAAGTTATAATTATCGTAAAAATATATTATGTAATATTAAACATCTCTAAGTTCAGGGAAACATCGTCCAGACTTAAAAAATTGCGTAATACAAAAAACAACAATTATACTACGCAGGATATATCCCAATATTTCGAAGGTATTTTCAACGGCGCCGGTTGGTGCAGTATCTATGGTCTCCAACTGCGGAACCGCTGAAGACTTTTTGGACCAGGTTCGGATCTCGATTATTCTACAATATTTTTTAGTTCAAACCCCATTTCAATATCTCAAACGATTCAAAAGTTATACACAAATGTCACTAAATTCTGCAATCCGGACCACTGTGTGACGGTTTGACTCTACGGAGACGCTGATCACGATTGTTCGAGAGCTAAACAAAATCTGCCGCCCGGTCTAGGGCCATCGAGTGCCTTGCCTCGCATTTTCCTCACTCCGCAGAGTCACTCCGTCCACGTGCACGCATTGTAAAGGAGTCGATTCTGATTGTCGCAGCCGATCAAACGTCTCGGCCGCGCCACAATGTAAATACACGCGCGAGCACTCGGCAGCCGACTTCGGCAACTTCCATTTAGCGACAAATACTTAAGCATAGCAGAGAGGAATGAGAGTGCTCACGCCCGGGGTTTCCGCGTTCCCACTTTCGTGACATCGCCGCTTTAGCATGGCACAGAACCGGTCAGTCTTTCCTGGAACAGAACCGGTCAGTCTTTTAGCATGGCACAGAACCGGTCAGTCTTTTAGCATAAAACTGAACGCACATTATTTTTTTAACCAGGATTAGAACGTACAGTTTAATTGTTTTATATGAAATATGTAACTAACATGTAAATCTTGTGTACAAAATCTCTAATATTAATTGTAATGATACGTATTTTATTTTTTTTCCAAGTTTGTAGTTGCAAACTTTAGTTGTAAAAAATGGAAAATCCGGAAAAATTCGAACAAATAAAGATCTCATATCGAAGTTTAAAAGCGACCAACCTGAATATTAATTTAATAATGAGCTATTGTCATCAACACTATCTTAAATTTTTTCATATATTTAGCTACTGTTATTATTAATTTAAAAAATTTTTCTTTCATGAATAAATATTTTTCCACCTCAGCACCATAAGATTTTTACTAGATGACTTTAAAAACACATTAGAACTATTTTTAAATAATTTTACTCGAAAACATTCTAGTTTACTCTTTATTTCACCCTTCTACTAATTTTTTATGTGCTGCATTGCAGCTCTGTTTAACACTCTTTTACAACTCAATACCATGGTACCATCCATATTCAAGGAAGAACAATTTTTTGCGACGATCATTGAAAAAATAAAAGTGTTTCCTTCATTTCAGTCCTTTAGTGCGTTGGTGACGTAGCGCCCAGCACACCTACCTGTGTTCTGTGTAACATCTGGAGTTTTATGGTACGCTAACAATTGCTATTGACTCGCAAGCCAGACCGTACAAGCGAATGCATCCACAACTTCCAGAGACCTGCCTCCAAAACTAATTAAAGGAAGGCTAGACATGCAGTGTGTACTATACTCCTCAAAAGAGGCGGATTCCAGTCGCTCGTGTTATAAACCTCATTCGATACTTCATCGAAAGGGTGATCTTACATATTTCTGTAACAGTTCCAAGTGCATGCACTTTGTTCATGATACCCTCTTTGTAATTATTAAATTCAATTAAATATTAAGTAAATCTTTCACGGTGCTAACGGCCCTCGCAGAGATGGGCATTATTTGGGATAAAAAATTATTTAAATGAAAATTTGAATAAAAGATACTTTATCTTTATTTGTTATTTGAAGGTTCGAATAAAAAAAAGCATCTTTATTGGACGAGTATCGGATAAATAATTTTATTCGTCGAGAATTTATCCGACGAATAAAGATAATTTTTTCTATTCGAAGCGGATTTATTCGAACTTCGAATAATTTTTTCATCTTTTATCTGTATCTTTTATTCGAAGGCTTCGAATAAATCTTGGAATAACTTTTGCCGAGCGCCGAGCTTCAAAGACCCAGCAACCACGGACGACATACAATGTAAGCGAATGGAGAATCGCGCACGTATGAAAGTTTAAACTTTTAGATTTTTCAATATATCCTCATGAAATTGTGACGAGCGAATGGAGGGGATTTTCCTGATGAAAATGAGGTCAAATTCGAGTGTAATCGAACAAGTTTCACTGATACCTAATTTTACGATAAAAAATACAATCTCATTAAAGACAGTCCAAATGATGTCGTGTTTGGACTCATTTCGATCGGAACAAGCTCTACAACTCATTCGTCTTAACAATATTGTTCTGATTAAAAACATACAAGCATAAATTGCCAGTAATGCTCGATTCCCCATCTGCTTACATTGTAGGCTGTTGGTCGGTCGCTGGTCTTTGAAGTTCCGAGCTCGCAGAGTCGCGAGATATCGGTGTGAAACAACTACCAATCCAATTGCAAAACTTCATTGTTTTTCATGATATTTTTATGGGACTTGCGCCAACTAATTCGTGGCATTCTTCTGATTAAAATGACACTAAACACGGTACAAATTGGACTGTATTTAGCATTTTTATCCGTAGATTTATTCGAAGGCTTCGATAATTTTTGCTATAACTTTTGCCAGCTCGACGAATAAACGGCGACGTCGGCCGACGAGGACCGACGAGCGCCGAATGTCTAAGACCCAGCGACTGCCAAACGGCACACAATGTAAGCGGATGGAGAATCGTGCATTATTGGCAATTTATGCTTGTATGTTTTTAATCAGAACAATATTGTTAAGACGAACGAGTTGTAGAGCTTGTTCCGATCGAAATGAGTCCAAACACAACATCATTTGGACTGTGTTTAATGAGATTGTAATTCTTATCGTAACATTACATATCAGTCAAACTTGTTCGATTACACTCGAATTTGACCTCATTTTCATCAGGAAAATCCCCTCCATTCGCTCGTCACAATTTTATGAGGATATGTTAAAAAATCTAAGAGTTTAAACTTTCATTCGTGCGCGATTCTCCATCCGCTTACATTGTATGTCGTCTGTCGTCGCTGGGTCTTCGACGTTCGGCGCTCGTCGGTCCTCGTCGGCCGTCGTCGCCGTTTATTCGTCGAGCTGGCAAAAGTTATCCGAAGATTTATTCGAAGCCTTCGAATAAATCTACGGATAAAAATGCTAAATACAGTCCAATTTGTACCGTGTTTAGTGTCATTTTAATCAGAAGAATGCCACGAATTAGTTGGCGCAAGTCCCATAAAAAAATAATGAGAAATAAAGAAGTTTTGCAATTGGATTGGCAGTTGTTTCACACCGATATCTCGCGACTCTACGAGCTCGGAACTTCAAAGACCAACGACCGACCAACAACCTACAATGTAAGCAGATGGAGAATCCAGCATTATTGGCAATTTATGCTTTTATGTTTTTAATCAGAACAATATTGTTAAGACGAATGAGTTGTAGAGCTTGTTCCGATCGAAATGAGTCCAAACACGACATCATTTGGACTGTCTTTAATGAGATTGTAATTTTTATCGTACCATTACGTATCAGTGAAACTTGTTCGATTACACTCGAATTTGATCTCATTTTCATCAGGAAAATCCCCTCCATTCGCTCGTCACAATTTTTTGAGGATATGTTGAAAAATCTAAAAGTTTAAACTTTCATTCGTGCGCGATTCTCCATCCGCTTACATTGTATGTCGTCTGTCTTCGCTGAGTCTTTGATGCTCGGCGCTCGGCAAAAGTTATTCGAAGATTTATTGGAAGCCTTCGAATAAAAGATATAGATAAAAGATGAAAAAATTATTCGAAGTTCGAATAAATCCGCTTCGAATAAAAAAAATTATCTTTATTCGTCGGATAAATTCTCGTCGAATAAAATTATTTATCTGATACTCGTCGAATAAAGATACTTTTTTTATTCGAACCTTTGAATAACGAATAAAGATAAAGTATCTTTTATTCGAATCGTTATTTAAATAATTTTTTATCTAAATAATGCCCAACTCTGGTCACAGGTGCCTTTTGGAAGGACAGCCCACCTGTTATCTAAACATTCTTTTAAAGTCCTTTTTTTACAGTCGCAGAGGAAGAAACGCTCTGTATTTTGGATTTCAAGTAATTGTAGACACTTGTATGATTCTGTTATATATACTACTTTGATAAAATTAGAAAATAAAAATTATGTGGCGTGTGTAATGTCGTACAAAGCAGTTTCAGATGAATGATAATGTGTTCAGGAACTGTTACAGAAATATGTAAGATCACCCTGTCGATGAAGTATCGAATGCGGTTTATGACACGAGCGACTGGAATCCACCTCTTTTGAGGAGTTTGGTACACACTGCATGTCTAGCCTTCCTTTAATTAGTTTTGGAGGCAGGTCTCTGGAAGTTGTGGATGCATTCGTTTGTATGGTCTGGCTTGCGACTCAATAGGGATTGTTAGCGTACCATAAAACTCCAGATGTGACACAGAACACAGGTAGGTGTGCTGGGCGCTACGTCACCAACGCACTAAAGGACTGAAATGAAGGAAACACTTTTATTTTTTCAATGATCGTCGCAAAAAATTGTTCTTCCTTGAATATGGATGGTACCATGGTATTGGGTTGTAAAGGGGTGTTAAACAGAGCTGCAATGCAGCCCATAAAAAATTAGTAGAACGGTGAAATAAAGAGTAAACTAGAATGTTTTCGAGTAAAATTATTTAAAAATAGTTCTAATGTGTTTTTAAAGTCATCTAGTAAAAATCTTATGGTGCTGAGGTGGAAAAAATATTTATTCATGAAAGAAAATTTTTTTTAATTAATAATAACAGTAGCTATATATATGAAAAAATTTAAGATAGTGTTGATGACAATGGTCGCTTTTAAACTTCGATATGAGATCTGTATTTGTTCGAATTTTTCCGGATTTTCCATTTTTTACAACTAAAGTTTGCAACTACAAACTTGGAAAAAAAATAAAATACGTATCATTACAATTAATATTATTCTTAATTTATATTAATTAGAGATTTTGTACACAAGATTTACATGTTAGTTACATATTTCATATACAACAATTAAGCTGTACGTTCTAATCCTGGTTAAAAAAATAATGTGCGTTCAGTTTTATGCTAAAAGACTGACCGGTTCTGTCCCAGGAAAGACTGACCGGTTCTGTGCCATGCTAAAAGACTGACCGGTTCTGTTCTAGGAAAGACTGACCGGTTCTGTGCCATGCTAAAGCGGCGATGTTACGAAAGTGGGAACGCCGAAACCCCGGGCGTGAGCACTCTCATTCCTCTCTGTTTACACATGAATCTTGTTATTGTTACAAAAATGATTAATAATATTAAGGGCTTTAATATTTAGTTTTTTCAAGATAGTATCAATTTCTCCTGGAGGGATATTGCAAGTTCTTTGAAGCTGTCGATTCATTTCCCGTCTTTCTTCAGATCGCAGAGGACACTCCCATAAAAGGTGGTCTATATTTTGTGTCGGGTTAGAGCACTCACATATGGAGTCCGGAACTATATTAAACCTTGCAAGTGATTCCCGCGTGTTGACATGGTTGGTTCTCATCCTGCCAAATCTAACTATTAATTCTCTGGAAAGGTCGAGTCCGCTGTACCAGGGTTTTTTCTGCGATTTGAAAAATTTCTGCCAGTATAGCGTTCCTTTACTGTAAAATATAGATATTAATTTGTCCGTGAAATCTTTCCACATTTCTTCCTTGTACCTCTCTCTAAAGTCAGTATAGGGAATCTTGTGGAGAGGAGAGTGGGTGATTTGGGTGGCTTCTTTAGCAAGTCGGTCGGCTATTTCATTACCACGAATCCCACAATGAGAAGGAATCCAGATAAAGACTACAAATTTGTCATTTTGATGTAAGGAGGCCAATTCTATACTCTTCTGTTTAATATCTACTATGTGGAAGTTTGTTTTGGTGTTAATACAAGGATTGTCGAGGCTCATTATTGCACTGAGGGAATCAGAGCAAATTATTAGAGGCTTATCGCTATCATGAAAGATGTTAATGGCCTGTGATATAGCTGCGCATTCTGCAGTGAAGACTGAGGCTGAGAGATTTATACTGAAGGGAATATACATCAGTTTCTCAGGACAGACAACCGCTGCACCTGTAGATAGTCCATCCTCCACTTTGGACCCATCCGTAAAGATGCAGAGGTGGTTACTATAGTGGTTTCTTATAAAATCTGTGAATTCTAGGTTGGGAGCTGGGGAACTTTGTAACCTGTGACCTATGTCAAGGTCACATGCTGCTTGAAAAGTTGTAGTGTTATAGGGTGTGGATATACATGGGAAGTTGTCAGATATATAGCAAATATCCTTGACTTTTAGCGTTTCTATGAGGCAGTTTATGAGGAGCTTGGCCTTCCCCTTGGCTATGGTAGAAGGGAGCAAGGCGATAGTATCAGAGAGTTCTTTGATGTATCTATTGGAGATATGATTGGCATTAGATATGATTTTTGTTAAGTGAGATTTTCCAAGGTATAAAGCTCTATTCTCAAGATATGTAAATCCAGATTCTGCAAGAACGACACTTGTTGGAGAGGACATTCTGAGACCAAGGGATAGTTTGATGGCACGAGCCTGAATAGATTCCAGTTTGGCAATCAGCGTTCGGTTGCTTGGGAAGTAGATGTGAGCTGCATAATCAAGTCTAGATCTGATAAGGGCCTTATATAAGAGGATGAGAGTATCAGGATGGGCTCCCCACCAGACACCTCTTAGAAATTTAATTATGTTGAGTGCGGACAAGCATTTTTTGTGAAGTGATGTAATGTGAGATTCGAAGGATAACCTGTGATCTAGGTGTACCCCCAAAAACCTGGTGCTATGAGAATCTGGAATCAAAAACTGGCCTACTCGGAAGAGGGTACGACCACTTGGCAAGTTACTATTGTTAAATACTATGAGGTTGGTTTTCTGTAAGGAGAGTTCAAGGCCTATTTCTGTTAGATTACGATTCACCTCTTTTAGAGCCTTTTCAATGGAGCATTTGGCGACAGACAGAGCAGAGTTAGTTGAGAATAGGGCGATGTCATCGGCATACTGCGAAATGTGGACTTCCTTTGGAACCCTTTTAAATATGTTGGCCACATACAGATTGTATAACAAGGGGCTTAGTACTCCGCCTTGGGGAAGTCCTTTGTAAATAGCCCTCATTCCTTCGAAACTTGGGGAGCTGGCGAATCGACAATAGGACCAATTTGCTATGAAGCTCAGAGTATTGATTGGAACACCTAATTTCGCTAGTTTATCCATTAAAATGTTCCATAGCACGTTATCATAAGCTGCACTAACATCTAGGAATGCAGCGGTGGTAATTTGGTGGCGAGCGAATCCTGTTCTTATGTGAGCAGTGAGGTTGAGGATGTTATCGGTGGCAGATCGTCCTTTCCTAAATCCTGATTGAGTGATGGGAATTTGACCGGTAGTTTCGCACCACCATAGAAGCCTGTTATTAATCATCCTCTCCATGATTTTGCACATGCAGGAAGTAAGCGAAATAGGTCTGAAGCTATTGCTGTCTGCCTTTTTTATGAGCAAGATCTGAGTTCTGTTCCATTCTTCAGGTAAGCGTGTATTTTGGAAGATATCGTTGAAGATATCCAACAGGTACAGTCTGGATTTGGTGGAAAGATGTTTAAGCATTTGGTAGTCTAACCCGTCAGGACCAGGAGATGATTTTGGATTGGCACGTTCTATTGCAGCGTTGAATTCAACAAAGTTGAAAGGAGAGTCCAAGAAAGGATTCGAGGAGACTGTCAGATTTATTGTCGGATTGACTGGTACCCACGGAGGAGATATTTTGTCAACTGCCAACTGTTTGTGCAAATTGATGGTATCTGATCCGATATCTTCTGTACTTCTTGTAAGTGTCCATTTGTTTTTAAGTATTTTGATGTGCTTCCATAGGTGTGAGATTGAGGTTCTGTGTGATAAGGTGGCAGCAAAGTTTCTAAAATTGTCTCTCTTTTTCTTTTGGAGGAGCTTCTTCGTAGCAGCGACTTGTCTTTTGTAATTTTGCCAGTTCACCGAGGAGGACTGGTGTTTCCATTTTTTGAACAGAGCCTTCCTGAGTCTAACTTCTCTGTCACAATCTGGATCCCACCACGGGACTGGGTTCCTTTGACGGTAACTGTTGACAAGCTTTCTCCGAGGCGTGCTTTCGTAGATAGATTCCCTCATGCAATCTGTGAATCTGGTGTAGTTCACAAGACCTGTGGTTTCTCCTATGCATGGTAGAGACTCTGTGTATTGATCCATGAGGTTACTATATTTGTTCCAGTCGGTTCTTATGGAGGACAGTTTGTTCGTTTCCTTTGTGTAATAGTGTCTGGCTGTTGAGAATGTGATGAATAAGGGATAATGGTCTGATCCTAACGGATCTTCTTCTTGTGTTATGTAGAGGGAATCTGAGAGGCTTCTTGGAGCCAGTATCAAGTCAAGGTTGTTTGACGAGTTGTTTCGAGGGTCATAGTGAGAGGATAGGTTGTGGTTCAGAATATCTATATTGTGATCGTCTATGACTTGAAGGAGGTTTCTGCCAGGGCCATCTTCCTTGGAGCAGTTCCATTCTGTGTGGTGAGCGTTGAGATCTCCCATAATTAAATAGGGGCCAATGTCTTCAATATCCTGGACAAAGGTATCCCAGTGAGAGGTGGAAAGTCTACCATGGGGAGGTCTATAGCAAGCAGCTATGACAATCTTTACTTGTGTGTTCAGTAGCTGTACACAACAGAATTCAGTTTTCGCATCTTTGTGTTCTATGGAATTTAAAACTTTATATTTGAGGCCTTTGGCAATGAAGATGGCAATGCCTCCACCCTTGCCGAGAAGACGATCTTTTCTGATGGCGTTATATCCTGCAATATTGAAGTTTTGTTGAGGGCGGAGCCAGGTTTCAATGCATACTATTATGTCGGATCTAGTGGTTAAGCCAGCGATTTCAACTTTTTTGTTTATAATACTCCTGCAATTCCAGAGAGTGATACGGAGAGGACTGTCCATGATGTGTGAAATAGTATATATATTACTCTAAGTATTTTTTGAGGCTACGGCTGGCTTGTACTGTTTAATGGGAGCCTGGTTGGTTTTTCTGGTGAGCAGAGTCTGTGAATTATGGGGTGAGTTAATGGTGTTAGATGAAGATGAAATAGGATTATGGGAAGACGGGGAGGATGTGGATGGAACTAATTTATTGATATGAGCAGAGGAAGCGGAGGGATTTGTTTTGATAGTGGTTTGGGTTTCTTTCAGCGAAGTGACAGATTTGGATATATTGAGAAGTCTGGAGGAGAGGTTTGAGGGTTTGTTTGATATTTTGGATGTTGGATAGGTAGGGTGCTGTGACCAGACATTAGGGGAGGAGGTTGGACGTTGTTGCCCACCGATTGACTTTAAGGTTATAATATCCTCATGACTTTTACTCTTCAGAGGAGGGAAGTTCTCTTTAGTTCCAAGTGTGTGTGCTCCATTTATCGAACTGGGGTTTCCCATGACTACTTGTCGGGCTTCGTAGTAACTAATATTTAGTAATGACATCTGTCTATTAATTTCTTTCGTATTTTTTAGATGGGTGCAGCTTGGATGCAAGGTGGGATGGTCTTCCTTACAGTGAGCGCATTTAGGCGAGTCCTTATTTGGGCATTCTAATTGAGTGTGTCCTGATGAAGCGCAGTTTCTACAAATTTTTTGACTTCGGCACCACTTGGTGGTGTGGCCAAATTTGAAGCACCCATAGCAAATTTTTATTGGTTCAATGTATAACTCAACTGAGGTGTGTATCAAGTTGTATAATTTAATGTAATCTGGAAGTATTGTCCCCTCGAAGGTAAGAACAATGGATTCACTTGGAACCCATGTCCATTTCTCATTCTGAGAGTCCCTCACTCTTCTATTTAATCTACGGGCGTCTATTATGGGTACTGGAGAGTCAGTAAATTTAAGGATATCATCAATTTCGCAGTCAGTGGAGAAACCTTTGATAATTCCTCTTCTCGTAGTTCTATATTTCGGAATGAAGGTGTTAACACCCTTGAGCTCGGGCTTTTCTGCTTTAACAAATTGATTTGCTTCCATAGCTGATTTGAATTTAATAGAGAACTTTCCAAACCCCTCTGGTTTGATTTCCTCCACACCTTGATTTATCTTATTTAGGGCTTTAGCCAACAAAAGTGCATTTTGAGAATTCCTTTGTTTTACTTCGTTTTTATCAAAGGAGGCTGATACAAAGGCCGGCCCTTTATGTGTCGATGGGTATGTATTAATAGCAGGAGGATCGCGTCTTTTCTTTGCAGAGGCGATGTCAGTCTTAATCTCGTGGTTCTTACCTACTTTGCCTACAGGTATGGGAGGAAGCAATTCTTCAGATTTTCTTTTCAGATTTGAGTCTGCCGATCCTAATTTTGTGTATTTGACGGTGGTCCATTCCATGGATGATTCGTCTGAAGGCGGTTGTTTGGACGCCATGATGGCGACGCTAAGGCCCTGGGCCTCACGGGCCCAGGTATCTAATGAACTCTCCTCTTGAAACACTGTTGCCCAGATCACAACTATTTGAGGATATACTCAAACAAGATAATAAGATGCAAAATACAAGGTTTACTAGCGTATCTCAACTAATATTGACTAAATATCTCAACACAGTTCAAAAACGACGCGCCCCCCCGGAGCTCCGGTTCGCGACCTCCCTGACTCCGAAAAATAATGATTGTCACGCTATGAAAGAACGGCCGCTAGAAGAAGCTAAATAGTAACATTTATGTCCAGTAGGGGAGCTAGGAACGTTTTCCACAGTTCAGTATCGAGCAACAAACTGTATTGGTAAAACAGAGGAAGAGATAATGTACGAACGTACGACAGCGTGGATAGCGCTGTCGTAGCTTTGTACGAATAGCCGTGCCGCGGCACACTCACACACCGCCTGATCGGCGTGCACGTGTGCCTACGCGGATCGCAAGGGTCCGGTTCAGAGTTGGGCAAAATATTTATCTAAATAAAAATTTCGAATAACGAATAAAAGATAAAAATATTTTTATTCGTTATTCGAAGGTTCGAATAAAAAAAGTATCTTTATCCGACGAGTATCGGATAAATACTTTTATCCGACGAGAATTTATCCGACGAATAAAGATAATTTTTTTTATTCGAAGCGGATTTATTCGAACTTCGAATAATTTTTTCATCTTTTATCTGTATCTTTTTTCGAAGGCTTCGAATAAATCTTCGAATAACTTTTGCCGAGCGCCGAGCATCAAAGACCCAGCGACGACAGACGACATACAATGTAAGCGGATGGAGAATCGCGCACGAATGAAAGTTTAAACTTTTAGATTTTTCAACATATCCTCATAAAATTGTGACGAGCGAATGTAGGGGATTTTCCTGATGAAAATGAGGTTAAATTCGAGTGTAATCGAACATGTGTTACTGATACGTAATGTTACGATAAAAATTACAAAGACAATCCAAATAATGTCGTGTTTGGACTCATTTTGATCGGGATAAGCTCTACAACTCATTCGTATTAACAATATTGTCCTGATGAAAAACATAAAAGCGTAAATTGCCAATAATGCACGATTCTCCATCCGCTTACATTGTAGGCCGTTTGGGAGTCGCTGGGTCTTCGACGTTTGGCGCTCGTCGGTCTTCGTCGGGCGTCGTCGCCATTTATTTGTCGAGCTGGCAAAATACTAAATGCAGTCCAATTTGTACTGCGTTTAGTGTCATTTTAATCAGAAGAATGCCACGAATTAGTTGGCGCAAGTCCCATAAAAAAATAATGAAAAATAAAGAAGTTTTGCAATTGGATTGGTAGTTGTTTCACACCGATATCTCGTGACTCTACCAGCTCGGAACTTCAAATACCAGCGACCGACCAACAGCCTACAATGTAAGCAGATGGAGAATCGTGCATTATTGGCAATTTATGCTTGTATGTTTTTAATCAGAACAATATTGTTAAAACGAACGAGTTGTAGAGCTTGTTCCGATCGAAATGAGTCCAAACACGACATCATTTGGACTGTCTTTAATGAGACTGTAATTTTTATCGTAACATTACGTATCAGTGAAACTTGTTCGATTACACTCGAATTTGACCTCATTTTCTTCAGGAAAATCCCCTCCATTCGCTCGTCACAATTTGATGAGGATATGTTGAAAAATCTAAAAGTTTAAACTTTCATTCGTGCGCGATTCTCCATCCGCTTACATTGTATGTCGTCTGTCGTCGTTGGGTCTTTGATGCTCGGCGCTGGGCAAAAGTTATTCGAAGATTTATTCGAAGCCTTCGAATAAAAGATACAGATAAAAGATGAAAAAATTATTCGAAGTTCGAATAAATCCGCTTCGAATAAAAAAAATTATCTTTATTCGTCGGATAAATTCTCGTCGGATAAAAGTATTTATCCGATACTCGTCGGATAAAGATACTTTTTTTATTCGAACCTTCGAATAACGAATAAAAATATTTTTATCTTTTATTCGTTATTCGAAATTTTTATTTAGATAAATATTTTGCCCAACTCTGAACCGGACCCTTGCGATCCGCGTAGGCACACGTGCACGCCGACCAGGCGGTGTGTGAGTGTGCCGCGGCACGGCTATTCGAACAAAGCTACGACAGCGCTATCCACGCTGTCGTACGTTCGTACATTATCTCTTCCTCTGTTTTACCAATACAGTTTGTTGCTCGATACTGAACTGTGGAAAACGTTCCTAGCTCCCCTACTGGACAGAAATGTTACTATTTAGCTTCCTCTAGCGGCCGTTCGTTCTTTCATAGCGTGACGATCATTATTGTGTCGGGGCATTCGGAGCTTGCCCTGGTCAGGTTCGGTTCCCTCCCCTTAATCTACGACATACATTTAATGGAAATTGAATACGGAGAAGTAGGATTGGAATTAACGGACGACAGAAATTAAAATTAATTTAACATTATAAAATATATTATTTATATTTGAACCTGCTGCTATCAAATACAATTTTCAAAAGGACGGAAAAATATTCAAAAGATTGTCAATAAAAATTTTAATGACAGTTCTTATGCGAGGTTCCATATTCGTTACAAGTTGCGGCATGTCTATTATTATCGATAATTATTGTCGATAAACAATTGTTTCAAAACTGATAGCAAGAATGGTAAAAGATGTATGCTTTTACGATATAACGATAAGTCAGATCAGCAATAAACAGAATTTTATACAGATTTAGTGTTTATAATTAATAAATTCTTGTACAACTTATGAAAATGTTTAGGAAAAAGAACTAATAATTGCATACGTAATGTTAACATATAATCGCAGACACGCCGCAACTTGTAACGAATATGGAACCTCGCATAACTACTGTCATTAAAATTCTTGTTGACAATCTTTTGAATATTTTTCCGTCATTTTCAAAATTGTATTTGGTAGCAGAAGGTTCAAAGAAGCCAAAAACAGTTTATATGAATCATTATTTTGTTTGCTATCAATAAATAAAATTTTATTTATATAAATTGAAAAAGCATTTATTTAGCTTTAAAATGAGTATGGAAACAGAAACCATTGTATTTAAACAGGGATGAAATATTCAGGTTGAATTAATCACTTGATTAGTATACGCGCACATCGATAGGTAACAGAACATTGTTCTTGAATTTTTTGGATGTGGTCACTCGAAGGGTTGTTTGCAACCCCCACCCCTAAAAAATTAAATAATTTTTTTCTACCCTTAATAATTTGATCACAATTGTGAAAAAATATATGATATGAAGGAGGTAAACTCGAATATTTTCGTTTTTCTTCCATCTGAATATCTTAATTAACAACCGAGAAAAAATGATACAGTTAAGGGTATTTACCCTTTTATTATCCTTAAGTGAAGGGTTAGCGATTTAAAATTTTGGGGGATTATCTTTCAACCTAAAACCATTGTTTTCCACACAATACCAATAAAAATTGTGGCCGAGGCCGCTGGACCATTCTTATCCTGTTAGGCCCTTTCGGGCGGTCCGGTACACGACGATTGAGTCAAACCGACTCAGGAACGATACAGTCAAACCGACTGCGTTCCTCTCGTCTCAAGCACGCCTCAAACAGAGGAGCTTGTCGTGCAAACCGCACGACAGCGTAGCCGTGATTTTTGCAGGCCGTAAGATACGGCCGTGACCAGGTAGAAGTCGAAGGCGAGATGAGAGGAATTATATTGATCCCGAGTTTGTTACGCCATAATACGGCGTCGAAAATCACGACAGGTTTGGTACAGTCGAGGAAGGTTCACCGAAGCCGAAGCACACCCGAACCCGCTGCCTAGTGACGACGGGTGTGATTCTCAGGATTCGTTTGCCGACTGAGGCTTGGTACGTGTCGTCATACGTGCAAGCCTCCTGATATTTCAGCAGAGTGCACATGTGTTACGACGGCCTACCATCGTTCGGGAAAATCGCGTCGCGGTACGCAAGAGAGTTAGTGCGGTTGAGGTCATCCCTCCGACACCGGAAGGCATCCGAACCCACCAAGGTGACGATGGATGCAATCCTCAGGGTCGGCAGCTTGACGGAAACTTTGTACGTGACGCCATACATGCACGCCTCCTGAGGATTCAGTAGAGTGCATGTGTGTTGCGACGACCTACCGTCGCTCGGGAAAACCGTGACGCGTTCATAGACGAGTTAGTACAGTTAAAGTCATTCCACCGACACCGGAAAGCATCCGAAACAACCTCGAGGTGACGACGGATGCGATCCTGAGGGTCGGCTGCCTGACCGACGCTTTGCACGGTTCGCCATACGTGCACACCTCCTGAGTAATCGGCGGGGTGCTCGTGTGTTACGACGACTCAAGTTCGTTCAGAAAGGTCGTGACGAATCCGCGCTGCTACCGACAATCTCATGACGTGAGGAACGTGAAATTTTTAAAGAATATCAAGACCCAGACGTGGAATTAGAGCAGGGTTGGTGCGAGTGCTTACGCGGTGGCAAGATAGATCAGGGACGCGCGACAATAAATACTAACACATTCATACTGTTGAAACGCCGTGAATCACGGACCGTGTAGCGCGTATATTACAATACACAACGATTCATGTAAACAGTTCTGGGGGGAGAATATGTTTGTCATTCTACCTCCGATATCGTCTCCGATTAATTCGATGATTAGTTAGAACCTCTCCGGCCTGGAGGAAGGAACATCGTCATACAAGTGTTGTAACCGTCCCTTTACGATCGTGCATACGGGTCTTAACACGTACACTAACGCCCGCCCGTCTCCTGAGAGATTGGCAGCGTACGTGTGATCCGCGACCATCCACGATCTCGCGCGGAGAACGCGACCAGTCGGGAACAGGTTCCGTGCGGCCTAATTCACTCCACCAACACCGGAGAGCATCTGAACCCACTGTATCGTGACGATGGGTGCGATCCCCAGGGTTGGCCGTGTGAAAGAAGCTTCGTACGCGTCGTCATCCGTGCACATTTCCCGACCTTTCGGCTGTGTGCACGTATGTTACAACGACCCGAGTCGTCCGGTGGAGTCGCGACGATAGGATTAACTGCGATCAAAATCGCCCCTCCAACACCGGAGAGCGTCCAAGCCCACTGCGAAGTGATCGTGAGTGTTCTCCTCAGGGTTGTCTGAGCGATCGTAGCATTGTACGTGTCGCCACACGTGTGTTGCGACGGTCCTCAGTAACGTGGGGATAGTTGTTTGGGCGCGTCGGGACGATCACGAAGCAGTAGTACGTGCAAGTACCCAAATAGCAAAATAAACGGTTACAGTGTACCTAGCTCCCCTACGGGACAGAAATGTTACTATTTAGTTTCTTTTAGCTGCCGTTCGTTCGTTCATAGCATAACGATCATTCCGTCAAAGTCATATACCAGTCCCTACCCTTTTAAAGATGCGGACCTGAAATTTCTACCTTTTGCTGGGTAAAAGGGCAAACGATGCATTAGAACGGTTAAGGTGGGTTTTCCTAAGCGCGTCTGGACGCAGGGTTTTGCGATCCAAACTTCATTCGTCGTAACTCCCTGCTGTGCATCTGGACGCACAAGTTTGCGTTCGTACGATTCGATTTGGTATGTCTTTCCTTCTTTTTCGCTTGAGAAGGAAGAGGAAAGAGGATCGATACGTCGATCGATTTACTGTAGGCGCTCGACACGCATGTTTTCGTTTATACCTACGCTTTGAGACTTCCGAATGGTACCCCAGACACAGACGAACGCGTTTTGGGCACACTGCTTCCGAAGCAGTCGAGACGCAGTCGCACGCGTTTTGCGACCCAATTCTTCAGAATACTTTTCAGAAAACTATTAGATCTCTTAAAAATTGTTGGTTTTACAGACATGTCAAATAAAGTGTCAACATTTTTTCCATTAAATTTATCACGTCGCTTATTTTTCCGGACCTCCCAAGAAGGGGCGAAACAACAGGCGACTCCGGGGTTTTACAGGCGTTGTGGCCGGGCTACGCACAGTCGCGCGAAGCGTAGTTCACCCTGGATAAAACGTGGTCTCGGAGACTTCGACATCGCGATAGAAAATTTGCTCGCTAAATTTCGGGCGTCAGACACCGGCGGGTGTCGCACTATATCGCAGAATCTAAGTTGTAGTCTCCGAGGGCACGGTCACGAATGCTGGAATAGCTCGGAAAGGGCGCAGGATTTGAAGAGAATTTGAAATATTTTCCGAAACTCGAAGATGTTTATTTGCAAATTCGTTGAGCTGCCAGTTTACGAGCCGGCAGCGGACTGTTCGGGCGAAACGCGACGTTACAGGATCCGATAAACACGCATAAAACTGCGTTCAGAGTCTGAACTTCAGACGCACGCGCCTCGACGCAGACGCGCATAGGAAAATTTAGGAAAACGCGGTTAGGAAAACCAGGTGCAGTCGCATGCGATCGCGTCTGACGAAGTTTGACGAATGGAGTATAAAGGTCGCCACACACAAGACAGGCAAGATGCCGAAGTTGTTTGGGCTCCTAAAATCGTTGATAAGGACTGAGCGTATCCGCAGGCTACTTGAGAGGCGCTCGAGGTGCTCGCAACAAAGGCCAAGTGCCGAAAATTGTCAACGTACTCTCGAAGGGCCATCTGGAAGCAATAAAACGTTCAAAGTTATGGCCCCAACGACGTCGGAAAAGATTTCTGGCACGAAGACCATTCTTCGGCCGGCAAATTTCTAACCCTTGTTCTTGAATCTAGGCGCCCAAACAACTTCGGCATCTTGCCTTTCTTGTGTGTGGCGACCTTAAAAGGCCTGAGAATCGCAAAACGCTGCATATCAACGCACCTAGCAAAATTCACCTTTACCCATCGACTCTGCGTACCAATCTGCAGGAAAACCAAAACATGTGATTGGCATAATATCTAGTCTTACAGCGTACAGTGGTCTGAGAACGCGATTTTACTGGCCAAAAATCAAAATGTCATTGGAACTTTCTAAAAGTTGGTAATCACGTGTTTTTGAGGTCACTAATAACGAATCTGATACCAAAAATTCAAAATTCAAAATGGCGCATTCAATACTGCGCACAAATAGTCTGGAAATTCGCTTTGTGCGGTCAAAATTAAAGAGACACACATATCGACATTTTTTAACATTTTTTTCAATATATTTTAGTTATTCAGTTAACTAATATAACTAATATGTATAATATAATTATATGATTTATTTTATAATTATAATTATGTAATCATAAATAAATATGCTATTTACTTTATAATTATATTTATTTAACTATATACTGTGACGTGGCAAAGTTGTCCACGTCCCTCCGATCTGAGATCGAAAGACCGGGCCGCCCTTTAGCAGCGCCACCGCGATAACGGCTGTCGTGATCGATCTCCCTGGGCGCATCCGAGATCCCAGGTTGGAGTTTAACGCAGTTTAAACGCCGCGCCACTTGGCGCGATGAGAAGTTGCAGGTCTGTGGCCGGGCCCCAGGGGGGCCCGGATTCTTTTCCCTTCTCCCAGGAGCGCGGAAAATTCGAAAAGAAACGTTCAGGGGACGGCTACGAGGGACACCCTGCAGTAAAACATCGAAGAGGACACCGAGCCCGGGTTTGTCAACCCAGAAGCGCCGCCGAGGAATTACGGGTCTGAGGAGCACACCATCTCAACCTCGTCGCCGCCTCGTCCCGGAAAGCTGCAAGGACCCGTCGACGGAATGGCTCGATGTCTTCCTCCGTGGGAATCGGCCAATCAACGCGTGTCATCAGGGAAAGCGTTAGCCGATAAATCCGTAGCCGAGGGCCCCGGACCGCCGGGCGCGGCCCTGCCGCGCGAGAGCTAGCGATAGGTCCGAGCGTCGCGCGGGAGCAGGGAAAACTAGGATAGTGGGGAACGCCTCGCTTCCGCGTTGGCGAGTCTTCGCGAAGTAGGTCACTGTATCGCCGAAAGTAGTCCGGGCTAGTCCTTTAACGATCGCTTCAGCAATAAAGTAATTTTGAGAAGTTAGTGCTGCCGGAACGATTAAGAAGCCGGCTGCCGAACACCGAGACAACTAAAGCCGCTGAGAGACCACGTTGCCGAGTGGTAAGTGCCGACCAGGTTTTTCCGCACTCTTGTGAATTTCGCGTTGGCTCGGTTAGCGTTTTTGCGAATCGGCCGGAGTTCGAGTCGAATTTAAGACGTGACCTCGCTCGCCGTGAATCGCGAAGGGGGTGAGGCCGACGGTCGGTGAACGGACGGGGGGCCCGTATCGTTGCCGATTTTTGGCGAATATATCCAATCTGGGGATGTCCCACGGTGGGACGACGCGACGAAAGCCGTATCGCCGTTTCCGACTACTTCCGACGGCCACAGTCAATTAGAATTTGCTGCCGCGTATTTCATCGGAACCCGGTCGCTTCTCGACCGGCTAATTGTCGATAGAGGCTGCCGTACATCGCGCCCGCGATCGAGTTCGACGCGTAGGAAAGCATATCCGGGTGCAAATAGCGCGAGCGACCGTCTACTTGTCGTACGAGTTTGTAAAATCGCGCGGGCTTCGATTACACCGCTGCCGGGCGATCCCGGCAGCTCCTTGTAAAAAACCGGAATGAATAAATGTTAACTCGAAGCCCACACTCGTGTACGCTTCATTGTGACAAACCTTTCCGCCGCGGGAAACGTCCCGTATTCCCTCCGCGTAGAATCCTGGCCCAGGCTGCCGCTATTCAGGTCCTCGCGCGGTTCTCGTAGGTTCGGTATTATAATTCGCGTCTCGCGTTCGTTACGAATTGTTCGTGTGACACTTGCGAGTGTCTGGCGCCCGTTTCAAGTCCCGAACCTTGTAAGATCCGTCGGGAAAATCGAGCCTACGAGATACCTTTTGTCACGGGTGGACTACGTATCGCGCGGCCGAGCGTGGCCCAGCCTCACGGTCTATAAAAACCCGCCGTTGCCCAAGTTTTCTCCCGTCGGACGGGCCCGAAAATCAGGGCAACGTGACAACACATATAATTATATTATTATATAATTATGTTTCTGACGTTAATTCTAAATTATCCAAATACATAAGCATTGGTAATTCCTTTTTATCTGAATCTTCTGCATCTTCGTCAATTGATTCCGTATCAATTGTAGAAGATGCAGATGGTTCTTCCTCAATAGACGGAGGACATAGTAGAGATAGCACTTCAGAAGGTAAATTTAGCTTATTATTGTACTGTTTCTGTCTTCGATTGTTTAAACTTATCGTTGATATGAAAGGGTCTGATGTTCCCATAGCCCTATAAGAATTAATAAAATTGTGGTATCACGTATAATTAATTATTTATTTAAGGAACCGAAAAGAAATAAACTTAAGTGTACAATAGATGCGCGCTTAGCTACTAACTGTTAATCTAAACTACACGATGACAACTATAGAACTAAAACCCTCAACTTCCTACAACTTACTCTACAACTTTCGGACACGACTCTCAGACAACGACTACGACTACCAGACAACGACTACTGCTACGACTCACTCATCCCTCATCTCGCAAGACTCGGTTCATCCCCACGCTCGCCCCTTCCGGAGTTTTCACCATGCCCAAATATGGGCATGAACATCGTCAATGGGCCGAAGGCCCATCGTCGCTCGCAATCTAACGCTGGTCACTGTCGCTTTCCCTTTTTATGGCCTTTTTCCGGCCTTCGCTGCATGCCTGTTCTAAAGTGTCTCTAAAGTCTACACCTAAAGTCTATATCTTAAAACTATGTACCGGGTGCCCGCATATTCCCGATACCACACTCGGCCGTCCTGACATCACATCTGACCTCAGATGTTCTCGCGATCACTGTTGTCACTACTCTCACTGACACTATCAGTTTCTTCGCCGCTGGTCCACAACTTCATGTGATCGGCCGCTGTAGATGTTGCTAGTGGTCCTTCATGTTCTCCAACTTTCTCGACCATGTACCGATCGCGACGTAAAACAGCAGTTACACGGTACGGTCCCAAGAATTTTGGGCAGAACTTTAGTCCTGGTCCGCCTTGAGTCCTTCTGATTGCCACTAGGTCTTCCTCGCTGTACGTTGTTGCTTTCTTGCGTTTCTTGTTAAAATCCTTCCTATTTTGCGCCTGCGTTCGAGAAATATTCTCCCTCGCTACTGCTCGCAACTGATTCCGTTCCTCTTCAAACATCATGATCCATTCTTCTTCGATCATCTGGCGGATTTGTGGATTTTCACGCATTTTCATATGTGTTCCAAACAACAACTGAAACGGCGTAGCCTTCGTACTTCTACTCGGTGTAGCATTCAAATATTTTTGTGCTACGTTAAGGTGTCTATACCATTGCTCGGGGTTTGGTGCAGATAATTTTGTTAGAAAAGGTATTAGCGAACGGTTCACCCTCTCAATTTGACCATTAGCCCGCGGGATTCCCGTTGTTATTAATACACGCTGTATGTTCTCGTCTTGACAGTAGCCTTCAAACACTGCGGAGGTGAAAGCTGTTCCCCGGTCGGAAATAATTCTCCTCGGATTTCCGAAGTTAACGGATTGGTTTTTGAGACGGGTGACTACTTCTGCCGAGCTTGTGGACTTTGTAGCATACAACCAAACAAATTTGGAGAACGCGTCAACAACTGCAAAAATATGTTTGTAGCTTTTCTTCGTCGAAGCTAGCGGTCCGAGATGATCGACATGGTAGGTGTCGAAAGGGACCTCCCCTTTGTCGATGGTGTGCAACATGCCTTCTGGTTTCCCATGTTTTCTCTCCGCGAGAATACAGTTGACGCAATTACGCACTACTTTTTCTACTATATGGCGCATTCCTTTAAACCAATAATCCCTTCTTACGAGAGCTTCTGTTTTTGTTACGCCAAAGTGACCGCGCTCGTGCGCTTGTCGAACGATTTGAATACGCATCGATCTTGGTACAACTACTAGTAGTATATCACCGGCTTCTTTGTATA
Source organism: Halictus rubicundus (assembly GCF_050948215.1). Taxonomy (NCBI): domain Eukaryota; kingdom Metazoa; phylum Arthropoda; class Insecta; order Hymenoptera; family Halictidae; genus Halictus; species Halictus rubicundus. The sequence continues at coordinate 1,644,792 of NC_135152.1, forward strand.
ACAGCTCATTTCTTAATCTGTACCCCTCTGCTTCGTGGCGCCCAATGTCGTCCCGGAGTTGTCGTAATTCATCGTCTTGTACCTGCGCGCGTTTCAGCCTTGCAATAATGCCTCTTGCGTCCTCTTCTATCGCCATTACCGCAGGTAACGGATGTCGGCTCAGGGCATCGACGTGCCGCATGCTACTACCTGACCTATGTTCGACTTGGTAATCAAACTCTTCTAAAAGAAGGGCCCACCTCGCCACCCGTACACAAAGGTCCTTCTTCCTCATTGTGAGCGCAAATGCTTGACAGTCCGTTATGATTTTAAACGCTACCCCTAATAAATAAACTCGAAATTTTTTCAACGCCTTAATTATTGCTAACACTTCGAGCTCGTAGCTCGCATACTTTTCTTCCGCCACCGAAGTTTTCCCGCTCGCGAAATATATTGGATGAAACGCTCCGTCCACACTATCGCGCTGCAATAAAATAGCGCCATACCCCATACTACACGCGTCCGTATGTAATTGTGTCTCTGCACCTACATTATATAATCGCAACACTGGTTTATTACTTAACGCTACTGTGGATGGTGCGTACTGTCGGGATAGATTACGGGTATTAAAGGTGTACCGCTCGTGGTTCGACTAGACTTTATTTGCGAGAGGGACGATACATCCGCGTAGCCCGCGTGTCCGCTCTCGGCCAATTCTCTTACAGAACTAAACTTACGAACTAACCATTCGCTCGCTAACGCATCCTCACAACAATCCCTCTTTCTTCATTCTCACGGTCTGCATTCGCTCTTAACTAAACTAAACACGCTCACCCTACGCGACACTCGACCCAGTCATCTAAACATCCACTCGACGCTCTCGCGCAGCACGCAACCCGATATTCATTCGTACAAACATACTTTCTTAAAACTAAACACATGGCGGAGACGTGGCGCCAGCTTGTCGCCGCCACATCACCCCCCCGCCAGTGATTGACACACGAAACTCGTAACTGTCACTGGTGCAATCACGAAACTTGTAAACGGTCCGGAAATCGGACTTTCCTCCCGGACCGTGTAATGCGTGCGCCCGCATTTGTCGAGGTCAGGATGGGAGGCGGCAGCGCCGGCCTCCGCGATGATGGCGATGATGATGAGAGCGGTTGCCCCGTGCTCTCGGTTGGCGTGGGTGTTGGTGGTCTTTCCAACTGGCCCGGTGACGCTGACCGCGTTGCCCGCGTTGTTGTCGGCGGTGCTGGATCTGTGGCCAGCAAGTACGCCGGCTTTAGGCGATCTACGGTGACGGTGACTGGCTTGCCCCTGATATCCAGGGAGAAGGTCCGAACACCTCGGTTGAGGACTCTGTATGGACCGTCGTACGGCAGCTGGAGGATTCCCCGCACGGTATCGTTCCGCAGGAACACATGGTCCGCCGTAGCGAGGTCCTTAAAAACGAAAACCCGTTTTGCCGAATGATTACTGCCAGGCGTCGGGGCGAGGGTCGCGAAATGCTCGCGCAGCCCCGCGACGAAGTCCCTTGGCAGCGGTTGCGACTCTCCGCTTCGTGGCGTCAGGAATTCCCCTGGTAGGCGCAGCGTTTCGCCGTAGACCAGCTCTGCTGCTGTGGACTGCAAGTCTTCCCTCCAGGCTGCGCGGATGCCCAGCAAGATGGTGGGAAGGACTTCTGTCCAGCGGACGTTCTGCTGGCAGCGGATTGCTGCCTTGAATTGACGGTGGAATCTTTCCACCATCCCGTTTGCTGCCGGGTGATAGGCCGTTGTCCGCCAGTGGGTCGCACCTGTCAGCTGCGACAATGCCTGGAACAGACGGGATTCGAATTGCCGACCCTGGTCGGTAGTCACGCGCAACGGGGTTCCGAACCGGGAAATCCATCCCTCGTAAAAGGCCCGTGCCACGGTCGAGGCCTCTTGATCCCTGATGTGGAAAGCCTCAGGCCAACGCGTGAATCGGTCGACGCAGGTCAGGCAATACCTGAACCCTTCTGAGACCGGAAGAATCACAATGTCTATGTGTATATGTTCGAATCTTCCGGTCGGCGCGTTAAAACTTCCCGGCGGCGCGGAAACATGCCTGCTTGTTTTGGCGCGCTGGGACGGAATACACCCGCGAGCCCAACTCCGACAGTCGGCTTTGACGGACGGCCACACGTATCGCTCCGTCACGAGCCTTACAGTCGCGTTAACACCTGGATGCGCCAGGCGATGCACGGAGTCAAACGCGGCTCGTCTGAAAGGTCCCGTGACGAAAGGTCGCGAAGTTCCGGTCGACACGTCGCAAGCCACCTCGGTATCCGAACCGGAAAGGCGCGTCCATTCGAGGCGCAAATTGTTTTTTATTTTTCCGCACAGGTACGCCTGGAACTCTGCGTCGTGCCGCTGAGAGTCCGCCAACTCGACGTAGTTGAAGGGCTCTGTGACCTCCTCCAACCTGGACAGCGCGTCGGCGACGACGTTCTCCTCCCCGGCGATGTAGCGGATGTCGGTGGTAAACTGCCCGATGAAATCCAGGTATCGGAATTGCCTGGGTGAACATTTCTCGGGCTTCTGCTGAAAGGCGAACGTTATGGGCTTATGGTCTGTGTAGACCGTGAACGTTCGCCCCTCCACCATGTGCCGGAAATGTTTGGCCGCCAAATATATGGCCAACATTTCTCGGTCGTATGCGCCATAATTCCGCTCGGTGGCACTGAGCTTCTTGGAGAAGAACGCCAACGGCTGCCAGTCTTTTCCGATCTGCTGCTGCAGGGCCGCTCCGACTGTAAAATCGGACGCGTCGCAGAACAGGGCGAGCGGTACGTCGTCCCGGGGATGCGTTAATAACGCTGCCCGCCTTAGACTTTCCTTCGCTTCGGCGAAGGCGGCAACGGCTTCACTGTTCCAGCTCAACCTGGCGCTGCCCTTGAGGTTGTCCCGAAGCAGGTCGTTGAGAGGCGCTTGTACCTGGGCAGTCCTGGGCATGAAACGTCTATAAAAGTTTAGCATACCCAGGAACTGCCTCAGCTGCTTTGCGGTGGTCGGCTGCGGGTAGTTGTTGATGGCCTCAACCTTGGACTCCAACGGGCTGGTGCCTCCTGACGATACGGCGTATCCCAGGAATTTGACCTGCGCCTGGCCAAAATTGCACTTTGCCGCGTTGATGGTTACGCCGTATTTGTTGAGGCGCGCAAAAACCTCCGCCAAGTGGCGCAAGTGCTCCTCTTCTGTCGATGATGCCACCAGTATGTCGTCGATATACGCGAATACGAAGTCTAAACCGCGTAGCACTTCGTCGATAAAACGCTGAAACGTCTGTGCCGCGTTTCGTAACCCGAACGACATACAGGGGAACTCGAATAGTCCGAAGGGAGTAGTAATGGCGGTTTTTGCAATGTCTTCCGCGGCCACTGGAATTTGATTATACGCGCGCACTAGGTCTATGGTGGAAAACACTGTTTTCCCGTGAAGCGCGTGAGCAAAGTCCTCGATGTGCTTCACGGGGTACCTATCCGGCACTGTCCGCGCATTTAACGCTCGGTAGTCCCCGCACGGTCGCCAAGCGTCCTGACCCTTTTTCGGCACCATATGCAACGGCGACGACCACGCACTTTACGACGGTCGCGTGATGCCGAGGCGCATCATTGTCTCGAACTCTCGTCGCGCGTGCCTCAAACGGTCCGGCGCGAGGCGCCGGGGCCTGCAAGCCACGGGCGGTCCTGGCGTTGTGCGGATGTAATGCACCGTTCCGTGTTTTACTTCCACGGGTGTTCCCACTGGTCGCATAATGTTCGGGAACCGTTGCAGTAATCCGTGGAACCTCGAATCACCGAAAATTGTCTTCACTGTGGGCGCCGACGGCCCGCACCCGCGCACTGAGCGTCCTGGCACTGTCATCGACGTCACTCGGTCCAAAAGTTCACCGTTACGAACGTCCACGAGGAGTTCGTAATGCGCGAGAAAGTCTACGCCTATTATCGGCTTAGACACGTCGGCCACCACGAAACGCCATACGAACGCGCGACGGAGTCCGAAATCGAGGCTCAACGTGATGGTCCCGTACGTGGCTATTTCCGACCCGTTCGCCGCGTATAACGCGTAGGTTGACCGCTCGCGGAACCCGCGGGTCTTTGCTCGGGGAAAAACGCAGAGATCGGCGCCTGTGTCGATCAGGAATTGCGTTTTGGAGACCCGGTCGGTGATAAATAAACGGCGCGACGATGGGCACTGGTCGCTGGCCGCCATCAACGACTGCCCGTCACGTTTCCCGCTGCGGACCAATTACACGGGGGTTCGCAACGCAACGCGTTCGCCCCGAATTTAAAATGATAGAAACATTTTCCACCACGCTGTTGGAGTCGGCGTTCCCGGGATCGCGATCGTGCCCGGCCTGGAGCGTTTCGTCGCTGACCGAAACGGCGCGGTCCCGAACTCATCTCGCGTCGAATCGCGGCAAGCTCCTGCTGGAACGTGGCTGTCAGCTGTGCCATCTTCGTGCACAGCTGTGCTTCCAGCTCGCAAATCCCTGAGGCAGGTTGCACCGGGGGAGACGCGGAGGCTTCGGCTACCTGCGGGCGAGGACCCATTGTGTCGGCGATGGTGTCGGCCAGGTCGGCAACTCGGTCGAGTTCGACATCCCGCTGCGTCGCCAGAATAACCTGCATGTTCGCAGGTAATCGACCCAACCACAAGGTTCGCAGGATCTCACGCACGCCGGCACTCTTCGCACTATGCACAATGTTCAAGTGTCCCTAGGCGAACTCGTGTCAACATCCGAAACACACGCGATGTATTCCGTAAAAATCACTCCCGAAAAATCACGTCGGGGTCACCAATGTGGATGGTGCGTACTGTCGGGATAGATTACGGGTATTAAAGGTGTACCGCTCGTGGTTCGACTAGACTTTATTTGCGAGAGGGACGATACATCCGCGTAGCCCGCGTGTCCGCTCTCGGCCAATTCTCTTACAGAACTAAACTTACGAACTAACCATTCGCTCGCTAACGCATCCTCACAACAATCCCTCTTTCTTCATTCTCACGGTCTGCATTCGCTCTTAACTAAACTAAACACGCTCACCCTACGCGACACTCGACCCAGTCATCTAAACATCCACTCGACGCTCTCGCGCAGCACGCAACCCGATATTCATTCGTACAAACATACTTTCTTAAAACTAAACACATGGCGGAGACGTGGCGCCAGCTTGTCGCCGCCACACTACTTTCAACTTTTGAAACGCTTCACGTTCACTGGACTCAAACTTGAAACCGAAATCTTTTCGTAACAAATTTGTTAAAGGTCTCGCAATTATCGAATAATTATATATAAACTTCCTAAAATATCCCGTTAGGCCTAGAAAACTTTGAACATCCTTTACCGACCGTGGTTCCGAGAATTTCGTGACCGCTTTGGATTTGTATTCTGACGGCTGTATACTTCCACCTTCGACAATATGACCTAAATATTCTATTCTAGTTTGCAAGAAACGACATTTCTCCCAGTTTATCAACAACCCATATGCGGCGGCAATCTGTAAAACTAATTCGATCCTTTTGATCCCTTGTGAGAAATCAATGGATGGCACAATCAAATCATCCATATATGTTAATATGACTTTCTCAGCTATTAGGTCTTTGAACACTGCATTTATAAACTTTTGAAATACGGCTGGGGAATTGCATAAACCAAAAGGAACTTTTAAAAATTCGTAATGCCCGGTTGGAACGATAAACGCTGTATACTTTATGCTACTTTCTTCTATTGGGACATGGAAAAATCCATTTCGAAGGTCCAACGTACTAAATATTTTTGCGTCCTGCAACAAATCCAACTGGTCCTCGATGAGCGGCAGCGGGTACCGATCTTTTACGACTTTTCTATTCAGTTGCCTATAATCTACGCAAATTCTAGTGGCACCGTTCTTTTTCCTAACTAACACAATCGGACTCGCATAATCTGACTCAGACGCTCTTACAATACCGTTCTTCATCCATTCCGCAATTTGTTTATCTACTTCTACTTTGTCCTGGGGTGATAGTCTCCTCGGTCTTTGATAGACTGGAACACTGTCCTGGAGAATTAAATTCATCTTAACATTAACTTCGCGCGTTTTATGCGGTTCATAATTACTTATTAAATTCTCTATTTTTTGTCTATGATCGGCACCCGTGATATAAGATAAATCTACTCTATTGCATTCCATTTCTATGTCAATCTTTAAAACTTCTGAAGCTTCGTCATGCCGACTACTTTCAACTTTATGGATAGAAATGTCCCCCTCTCTCGTGCAAACTTCAACGCTGTTCAAGAAATCTGTGCCGATAATCAGTGGATGCTGAGTTAGTGTGTCAGAGACTACATGTATTGTCATGGAATAAAGTTCATGGTCTATTTTTACGTTTGCTACGAATTCTCCAAGAGTGTAATTGCAGTCTACTCCAACACCACGGAATTTAACAACTCTATCTCCTAATTTAGGTGCACCGACCATAACGTACTGATCCGCTCGCATTAAAGTTAAATCACTACCGGTATCTATCAAAGCAGCCAACTTACAATTGGAAATTTCCACCTCCTTGCAGCGCTTTGGTTGTAAATCTCGCGACGTACTATACGCACTCTTCGGCGACTCGGCTGTTCCACTGCAGCGTGGAGCGATGTGTCCGTACTGTCCGCACTTGAAACATTTGAATCCTTTGTTTTTTCCAGGACACCCTGCACTTAAATGATTCTTGTCACCGCACAGAAAACACCGCCGCACAGCTTCTTGTGTCGTGTTGCTCCGCCCGCTGGTCTTCTGCTGCCTTTCATCGCTTCGTCTGCTTTTCACCTTTGCGTTCTCATTCATCGTTTCGTACAGTTGAAACTTTTCTTTCAACTCCCGAACATTCCTAGCGCCGTACAGAATCGTCTTATTCACCTCCTCATCTTGAACACCGTCGATGATGTATTTTATCACGGCCACGTCTTCTATAGCAGCTTGCTTGGCAATATCGAACATTTTGTAAACGTACTCCTGATACGTTTCGGTTGCCCTTTTGCTTCGACGAGACAACTCCTTGTGGATCTTATACGCGTCCACCATTCTTCCAAACTCTTCAATCAAGGCTTTCCTCATTGAATACCAACTACTGCTACATTTCTCATAGTTTATGAACAGTTTCGCCGAACCACGCAGCAGTCGTTTCGCATAAATTATTCGTTGCACATCGGCCCAATCGCACAACTTGTCCATGTCTTCGAACTCTTGGATCCACTGGCGAACGTCCACCTGGTCGTCACCGCTAAACGTGCTCAGAGCCTCCTCAACATCTCTAAACGTTAAGAGATGTGTACGGTTATTCCCAGCTCTACTACGAGGCTGGACAACACTTTCCGCTTCGCTTTCCTCTTCTTCTTCTTCCGCATCGTCCTCCCCGTGTTGTATTTCGAACCTTATAGCGGCTCTCAATCGTTCTTGCAACTCCGCCTTATTCTCGCTACTCTTCAGCTTCCGTTGCTTCAATTCCTGCCTTAGCTCCGCCAACTTCATTGCGTCAATGCGCATCAACTTTATATTGCCGGCAAGATTGTTAACTTCGACTATGGTGTCGTCTGGACCTGGTTCCCTAGTGCTCATTTTGAGGTTTAATGCGACTTTCACAACACAACCCTGCGACAGCTATTTTCCACCGAGTCTTTCTCAATCAATCCCGGACGAGCCCCCAAATTATGTGTGTGGTATCACGTATAATTAATTATTTATTTAAGGAACCGAAAAGAAATAAACTTAAGTGTACAATAGATGCGCGCTTAGCTACTAACTGTTAATCTAAACTACACGATGACAACTATACAACTAAAACCCTCAACTTCCTACAACTTACTCTACAACTTTCTGACACGACTCTCAGACAACGACTACGACTACCAGACAACGACTACTGCTACGACTCACTCATCCCTCATCTCGCAAGACTCGGTTCATCCCCACGCTCGCCCCTTCCGGAGTTTTCACCATGCCCAAATATGGGCATGAACATCGTCAATGGGCCGAAGGCCCATCGTCGCTCGCAATCTAACGCTGGTCACTGTCGCTTTCCCTTTTTATGGCCTTTTTCCGGCCTCCGCTGCATGCCTGTTCTAAAGTGTCTCTAAAGTCTACACCTAAAGTCTATATCTTAAAACTATGTACCGGGTGCCCGCATATTCCCGATACCACAAAATATTAGATAAAAATGGAAGAATATAACGAAAAACAAATGAATTATTAAAAAAATAATCAGTTACACACACCTGTTAGAAAATTCTTATGACCTGCCCTTTCCGAGGTTCTGGGGTAAGTGCTGAGCGGTCTAACACAGTCCTCTTACCAGAAGGCACCCTTGCCTTCCCCCACTCCGTGGCCAGATCCTTCATAAGGACTGTCTTTGTTCTTTAAGATAGCAGTACGACGTCGGGTGTTACGTCCTCCGACTCCCTTCGGGATTGATCAGAAACCGTTAGAGCCGAGAACGGACGAGCGGTAACCCGTTCTCGAGGCGGGTATCGCTTGATATCGCTTATGGAGAAGGGTTGAAAACCCGTGTCGTAAGGAGAGGGAAGGTGCTGCAGGTTCTAGGTTATTTCGCTAAATAAATTGATTTTGAAACGATTTTGTAGCAGGAGTAACGAAAACAACGTATATATATATATTCTTTGGAATAGTGACAGGTTTACAAAAATAATAAATATAACGGAGAGTGAGAATATAAACAAGAATTGGAAACGAGGTATAAATGTAACTGTAGCTATGGATAAATATTAACGCTTGCTAGGGGGCTGGGGGAACAATTTGTTCGCGTAAAAGGTGAAGCGGGGATCTGTCTCGGTGATTTTGAAAAACTCTGGAAAACTCGGATAGCAAGGGGTGAGAGGGATGAGTTTCCAGTGCGGGGAGGGGAGTGGGTTGGGCGATGATCCGGTCTTCAGCTGCTGGGCTCGTCTCTGGATTTTGAAGCGGCGGTTCTCCTGAACCTTCCGTCCTGCCCTCCGAATCTTCTTGGTTCTCGTGGGTGGTCCTGGTGGTCCGGTATCCTTCTTCGTGGAGGTGGTTTTCATTGGTGGGGGTTTAGGCGGAAATGAGTAAACTCGTGCTAAACGTTCTTGCACTGAGTAGGAAGGTGTGGGCAGACAGTGCTAAACGTTCTTGCACGTGTCTGGGGTTTCACTTTTAAGCCAAGTACTAGTTGGAGTGAATTCCGATTTTCCTGGTTTTTCCGGGGGAGGTATATCCGTCAGAGCATACTTTTGACTTCGAGAAAGTCTTCGTCTCAAGTAGCATCTGACGGATATTTTCGGAACTGTTGTACGGGGTGTTTATTGAGGGTGGGTTTTTTGCAGGCTAATTGGTGTGCGGGCGCATCGCCTTGGGTTTTCCCTGTGCGTGAGAGAGAGAGGGGGAGCGCTAGGCCTATGCTGGCTGTCCGTGCGAGGGAGAGAGAGCGCGCCGCTGCAGGATCTACCTGTGCGTGCGACGGAGATAGGGGGAAAGCGTACGATTCTGCAAGGGAATCGGGCACGTGCACATGTGTTAAATGCATGGGAACGTGACACCTCCCTCCCCGGGGAAAAAAAATGGAATTCGGAGGATTTCATTTTTGTGAGGCCCTCTTACGGGGCTGGAATTCTTGATATCCTGCATCGGTCCAAATGCAGGATCCTGGGTTTTCCTCGAATGGAAATTTTTATGTTGTTGTTGGGAAGTATGTCCAAGACTTTGTAGGGGCCAGAATATTGGTCGCTAAATTTATTTTTCTTTAAGGCTAGTGTGAAAACGCTGTCTCCGATTTTTAATTGTTGTGGGTGGATCCTTTTATCGTAGTAATACTTCGATTTTTCCTTGGCTGCCATTAAATTAGCTCTTGCCTTCTTTTGGAGGTTGTGGAGGTTTTTAATGTGCCGGATTAAATGGGACTCGTATGTTTCCTCTTCGTCTTCTTCCAGAATGTCATTTTGAAATGGGGGGCGGGCGATTTCACCGAATACCAGGTGATGCGGCGAAAATTTTGTTCCTTCGTGGACTGCGGTGTTATACGCGAATATTGCTGCATCGATGCAATCATCCCATTGATTTTTGTTGTTGATATACTGTTTTAGATGTTCTACGAATACATGATGAGCCCGTCCTAGTGACCCATTGCTCTGAGGGTGGTACGGAGATGTACGTACGTGTTGTATTTTGAATTTCCTAAATAGTTTCTTCATGTCCGACCCGGTCAGATTCGCTCCTTGGTCGGTAAGGAGACATTTCGGAGTGCCGAATTTATAGATAAAATGGTTTAGGAATGCTTTTGCTATTGTTGATGAGGATCCGTCTGTTACAGGGATTGCCATTGAGTATTTCGTGAGCAGATCTTGGATCGTTAGTAGGTATTTATTGTATTTGCGTGTGATGGGTAAAGGTCCTACCATGTCAATGGATATTTTGTCAAAAGCCTTTCCTGGCGTATCAGTGAGTATCATAGGTTGTCTATTCTTTACTCGGACTAATTTTTTCAGTTGGCAATTGAGGCAATTTTGGATGAAAAGTTGTATGTCCTTCTTCATATTATCCCAGTAAAAATACTGTCTGATGCGGGAAAACGTTTTTGTAACTCCTTGATGTCCAGAGGGGGCGGCTATGTGGAATTCTTCCAAGATTTTTTGCCTTTTCGAAATGAGTGGAATTTTTACTAGATTACGGCAGACCGTAATTTGGACTGGAGCATTAAGGAATCTCTGTTCCAGTTGATCTTGGAGTGCAATGTTGCTGATTTTATCATCTTTGGATGGTTTGCTGATTGAGAATGAACTGATTGCCTCCTGGTAGATAACGTTCTGTAATTGCTCGAAGCATTTATTTAAGATTTCTTTTTCGACCGATTCTCGGGGTCGTCTGGCAATTGGCAGTCCAATATATGTTTTCCTGTTAATCTGGCGGATATCTGGTTTTCCTAAATGGACTTTCCTATGCAGTGGAAATTTAGCAAGGTTTTGGAGTTGGCGGGCTCCTTCGTCGAAGGGGTCTCCCGCGGAGGTGATAAAATAGACGAGATTATCCTTCCGGAGGTGTAGGCAATCTCGTGTTTCTGTGATGTTGGAGGCGGAGGGTTCCTCTTCGAATTCCGAATCTGCTTCGGAGCAGATTTCTCTTTCGTCGGACGGTTCATCTTCGCTTTCGTCCGGTGGTTCTGGGAGGGGGAGAATTAACGGTGGGAGTTTCCTTTGGCTATTGCCAGGGGTGTAGAGGGATCCTGAGGATGCGGGGGATGTTGGGGAGTCGTCGTCTTCGTCTTCTTGCTCGCGGGCATGCGTTACGAGGATTTGCGGATTCCGAGACAGTGCATCCGCGTTAAAATTTACTTTACCCGGTTTGTACTTAATTTCATAGTCAAATTCGGCTAGTTTCAATCGCCAACGGACGAGACGGGATGTGGGGTCTTTCACCTTGTGTAACCAGACCAACGGTTGATGATCAGTAATTAACAAAAACTTGTTGCCATATAAATAAGGACGAAAATGTTGTGTGCAGTAAACTATGGCTAGTAGTTCTTTCTCGATGGTCGAGTAATTAATTTCCGCGGGGTTTAGAGATCGAGACGCGTACGCGATAGGGAGATCTTTGCCAACTTCTCCCTGACTCAAAATTCCTCCAATCGCATGATTCGAGGCATCCGTGGTCACTATGAACTGTTCGTTGAAATTTGGATACTGCAAAATAGGTTCTTGGCAAAGAGCGGTTTTCAATTGATTAAATGCTGTCTCTTGCTCTTCTTCCCAGCGAAATTTTTTGCCTTTCTTTAAAAGTGATGTTAAGGGTTTAGTAATACCGGAAAAGTTTTCAATAAATCGACGATAGTAACCGCTGAGGCCGAGGAATTGTTTAATATTACGTGGTGTGCGTGGTTGTGGAAAATTTTGTATCGCGGTGATTTTACTGGGGTCAGGTTTGATACCAGATTCTGAAATAACGTGACCCAGATAATGCACTTCTCGGCATAAAAATTTACATTTGTCTGGTTGAAGATGAAGATTTGCGAATCGTAAGCGGTCTGCTAATTTGTTAAATTTGACGGCGTGTTCCTGAAGGGAACTTGAATACAGGACTATGTCGTCCATATAAACAAACATCTCTGTTCCTTGTAGGCCGGAGAGAACAGTGTCCATCAGTTTTTGAAATGTAGCAGGAGCGTTTTTTAGACCAAAGGGCATTCGGGAAAATTGGTAGTGACCGTACGGGGAGGAAAAAGCGGTTTTCGCGGCGTCTGATTTATCCATGGGAATCTGATGGAATCCCGAGGCAAGGTCCAGTACACTAAAATATTTTGCGCCTCCTAACTGGTCGAGTATATCAACTACATTCGGGAGGGGGTACGCGTCGCCGATGGTTTTCTCGTTCAGCTGGCGGAAATCTATTACCATTCTCCAGCGTTTGTTTCCGGCGGAGTCCGGTTTCTTAGAGACGATCCATACCGGAGAGTTGTACGGTGAAGAAGATTTCTGAATAATATTTTGTTCTAAAAGTTCTGAAATTTGGCGATGAATCTCTTCGCGGTGAATTGGGGGGAATCTATATTGCTTAATATTTATCGGGCTAGAATCGGTAGTTTTAATTTCGTGCGAGGTTAAATGCGTGGCTGTTAATTTGTCATTAGTAAGATAAAATATGTCGTGGTGGTTCTTTATCAAATTCTCGACGTGGGTTCTTTCTTCGTCATTCAGGTGTGACGTTTCTAATAATTTAAATATCTCAAGGTGTCGTCCTGGGAAATCGACGGGAATTCGCGAGGCCATAAAAGTTTTTTGGGGAATAGAATTAAGTTTCTCGTTTTTTCCGAGTTTTTTCCGCGATCCTTTGTCGCTTAAATGGGGGGAGGGGGGCGTTTCGATCTTTTCAATTTCTTTAATTTCTAGCCAGGGAATTTCCGCGTCGAATTCTAAGTCCGAGGAGTTAAAAATTTTTATGAAACCACGTCCATTTTCGTTTTTTACCACGCATTCTCCTGCGTAAATGCCGGGTCCGATTCGTAGCCGAGGGAGGTAACCGAATTCTAATTGGGGGTTTTTTATAAAAATGGGGATCGTTGTTATGCTTCGCGGGGGTATCAAAACTTTGAGCGGGTCCGAGAAGGGGATTCGGTGTGGACCGAATTGAAGGCAACGGTTTTCGTACGAAATAGTGGCGTTACAATTTTTTAAAAATTCCGATCCTAAGATCGCGGGGTAAGGGATTGGAAAATCGTTGGGAACCACATGGAACTTGTGGATTTTATTAAAAATTCGGATTTTAGTTAATCCTAGAGTTTCCACTATTTGGGGAGAAATGCCACTAAGTTTTACTACGACCGAAGAATTCAAGGGGAGTGAGTTTACTTGTTTCCTTTTTATTAAATTTAGTTCCGAACCCGTGTCAATAAGAAATTTCGTTTGTCCAATAGGAGGGGCCAGGTCAAGTTCTACAATGGATTCAAAGCTTCCTTTTATGGGGAAGGTCCTTCCTCCGCGGCGATTTTCAGGGCCGGACGCTCTAATTTCTGTTCCCGCCTGGCGTCCTCCGACGGGGAATTTTCGCCGTTTCCCGGAGGGGGATATTTGTTGGCTGGGTTACGGAAACACTGGGAGGCAGTGTGCCCTATACGTTGACAAAACGTGCAAGTGGTGGGGGGTCGCGGTTCGCGATTGTCCTTGTCGCGAGGTTGTTCGAAATATCGGGCGGCGGGCTGTTGCCAGCCTCGGGGATTTCCCAAATTCCTTGGCTGCGCCGGTGGATTTCGAGGGAAAAAGGAGGGAGCTGAGGAATTTAGAAGGGGAGGAGGTTTGGTTCTAGCCTGCTCCTGATCCATTTCGTTGGAAATAATTATCGCGTTATTATATGCTTCGGTCAGGGTCCCGTAACCCTTTAATTCTAATAAAATTTTCATTGTGGATGGTAAACCACGGACAAAACATTCCATCGTGAATGTATCTAAGTAAGGATCGGTTGGCCGATTCTCCTGTCGTTCCGCGTCTTGAACAGATATCCTGAGGTCTTTAACCCTTTGGATGTAGTCTATTATATGCTCTGTTGGGTTTTTGAGTATGTCCGAGAGCAATCCTCGGTAGAAATAGGACGATTTTTGGGGCTGTAATTTTGATCTCAGGGCGTCGATGAGATCGTCGATTTTGTTAAAATTTTCGTCTTCTATTATGCAATACGCTCTCCCGAGAATTTTTGTTCTTATTACGCGGACAAGTTCTGGTTCTTGGGAAGGTGAAAGACTGTCCCGAGCTCGTCTACAGGACTGAAAGAACCGATCAATTGGAATATTGTTTCCCGTGAACGTTGGGATTTCTGGAATAACGTCGCGAGGGCTTAGCGAAAATTGTTTTGGCGGAGATTCTGCGATTTTCACCGATGAATTTAGTATTTCGGAGGGTGTCGGGATGTTACTAATTTTTGTTTCAAGCGTTAAAATATGTTGTTTAAGTGTGGAGATAGTATTCTCCATTTCTATTAGTTGACTTTTTCCTTCCTTCCTTATTCGTTCTCTCTCTTCGTTTAAAAGTTCCTCGAAATTAGCTTGAGCGAGTCTAAATCGCTCCTCTTGCTCCTGAATACGTTTCTCTCTGTTTTTTAATTGTTCTTCTAACATGTTTAATTCCTCCTCTGAGTACTTCTGAGACCGTGTAGTCGGCATTTTTTCTTTTTTTTGACTCTAGAATCTGAATCTTCTCTTCCTTACGGACGGGGGCCTTCTCCTCGGTGTTTGCGATATCCCACCGCTGTCACCAAATTTCTTTACTCTAACGGTTGTTACGTCCTCCGACTCCCTTCGGGATTGATCAGAAGCCGTTAGAGCCGAGAACAGACGAGCGGTAACCCGTTCTCGAGGCGGGTATCGCTTGATATCGCTTATGGAGAAGGGTTGAAAACCCGTGTCGTAAGGAGAGGGAAGGTGCTGCAGGTTCTAGGTTATTTCGCTAAATAAATTGATTTTGAAACGATTTTGTAGCAGGAGTAACGAAAACAACGTATATATATATATTCTTTGGAATAGTGACAGGTTTACAAAAATAATAAATATAACGGAGAGTGAGAATATAAACAAGAATTGGAAACGAGGTATAAATGTAACTGTAGCTATGGATAAATATTAACGCTTGCTAGGGGGCTGGGGGAACAATTTGTTCGCGTAAAAGGTGAAGCGGGGATCTGTCTCGGTGATTTTGAAAAACTCTGGAAAACTCGGATAGCAAGGGGTGAGAGGGATGAGTTTCCAGTGCGGGGAGGGGAGTGGGTTGGGCGATGATCCGGTCTTCAGCTGCTGGGCTCGTCTCTGGATTTTGAAGTGGCGGTTCTCCTGAACCTTCCGTCCTGCCCTCCGAATCTTCTTGGTTCTCGTGGGTGGTCCTGGTGGTCCGGTATCCTTCTTCGTGGAGGTGGTTTTCATTGGTGGGGGTTTAGGCGGAAATGAGTAAACTCGTGCTAAACGTTCTTGCACTGAGTAGGAAGGTGTGGGCAGACAGTGCTAAACGTTCTTGCACGTGTCTGGGGTTTCACTTTTAAGCCAAGTACTAGTTGGAGTGAATTCCGATTTTCCTGGTTTTTTCCGGGGGAGGTATATCCGTCAGAGCATACTTTTGACTTCGAGAAAGTCTTCGTCTCAAGTAGCATCTGACGGATATTTTCGGAACTGTTGTACGGGGTGTTTATTGAGGGTGGGTTTTTTGCAGGCTAATTGGTGTGCGGGCGCATCGCCTTGGGTTTTCCCTGTGCGTGAGAGAGAGAGGGGGAGCGCTAGGCCTATGCTGGCCGTCCGTGCGAGGGAGAGAGAGCGCGCCGCTGCAGGATCTACCTGTGCGTGCGACGGAGATAGGGGGAAAGCGTACGATTCTGCAAGGGAATCGGGCACGTGCACATGTGTTAAATGCATGGGAACGTGACACGGGTCCTCTGCCATACTTAAAGATTCCTAACTTTCCAAACATATGTCAACGAATGCGCCCCATCGAGTACCTGAACAACTTCGAGTTGCCAGACATCATCTGGGGTTTGTCCGTCGACAGGAACTACAGCTTCGAGAGGCTACGCGAACCCTCGACCCTACCATAAATTAACCGAAAGCGGACTAGCGTCGGGCTATCTGCCTTCGATTTCTTTCAAAAACAAACTGTCGCTAACACACCTATGAAATACGTCATGCAAATTATTCTTTCTGCTATTTTGTCGTGCATGATGTGCCCTGTCATATTTATAATATTTGTTTTTCGATTCTGCCGCATCCCTCTTAGGTAACCAGGAGGTAAAATACATTGCTCCCACATTTGTTTGCCATGTATAAGAATTTTATGTACAGTCGGAGTCACATACACACATTGGGTACCATGAATACTTTTTCATGAATAATTCAGCGGTTTCAGAACAAAATATTTGAAACTTTTCCAAATTTATTGGAAATTGTGAACATATAGTGATTAAAATTATTTTCAGTTTTTGCAAGAGATTAATGTCCACACCTGTTATTTCTTCTAATATTTTCGTGTTTTGAAATGCTCGGCGTGCGGTATTACCATCGTTTGTGTTACCACTACCTGGTTTTGGTTTATCAACATTCAACGACAATTTTTCACAAAATAAAGTCTGAACTTCTTTTTCTCGAATAAGTAATTTTTCTTTGGAACATACTTTCTGACATTGTCATACAAAATTAATTCAAACAGAAACTAAATTTCACACTAAATAAATTAATTTAAAATATGTATATATATGCATAAATATGTGTTACTATACTTATATAACTAATGCTTTAAGCACATAAAACTCAGTAAAATCCTTCTGTATCGATAGTTCGACTCGAATATTCGGTTGAAGACTAACGCGATCGAAAAGAATTATGCTAGAAGAAAACCAATTACTATGGTAACAAACAGGTTGCTCTGTTAAAACATCTGATTGTGAGTGCGAGCCACCATTCAAGCGCCAAGTGGTCTTCGTGACCCGATAATAGCCAAACATCAAAATACCGCGGGCTTCTATTTCTTAATTATCGTACAAGGTGGCAGGAGGTGGCAGCTAAAATTTATATGCTCTTCTTCGCAATTGTTTAAACTTTCATATAAAACAAGTCTAATGCTTATAATTCTTAATACTTTTTTTAAAACCCTTCTCAAAGTTTAAATTGTTAATAATATTGCAGCATTTGCACATGGATTAAATAATGCTTAGAAACTAATTAAATACTGAAAGTACGCCTATTAAATATATATAAAACATTCATTCAAACCTGTTATATCATGTTCTATAATGAGTTCGTAGAATAATTAGTTTCACTTTGAATTTCAGAATTTTGTATTCAAAACGTTACCCTCGATTCCGCAATTATCTGAAATGAATAATATTTTGGATTTTTAAGGTTTGAAGTGTTTTGTTACTGTATAGCAAAAAAGTTTTTCAAAATCTTGAACTTCGAAAATTGATTTTTGACCAGTAAAATCGCGTTCTCAGACCACTGTGCAGCGGTCCCTCTCGTGCTTTGTTCTTCATCGGATCACCACCCCATCATTTGCGTAAGCGTTTTACGGCATGCATTTTCAACCTGCGTAACGCCCTCCCTAAACTGTTCAGAAAAATCTTGCGTAAGATCATATTTAAATTTAAATTAATCTGCGGATTATTATGCAAAATAAAAGTTGGCTGCTGCTATTTCAAGGGATAGGATCCAGACAGATGTGTGATTCTTACTTTAATCATTTTAACAAGTTAAAGTAATAAGAAAATAATACATTGGTGTTTTTAAATTATTTTAATCTCTACTTCTACATCTTGCTACAAAAGTAGTCTAGTGATCACATACTGGTTGTTGTGATTTGTGTTGCAATGCAAGTGATATTGCAAATGTTATTAGTGCATAGCTATGAGTGAGTGTGGAACAGTTTCACGGCATCTGTATGAAATAAACATACGATTAATTTGTCGATAAGGAAGTGAAAGTGAAAGTGAGGATTGTTGACTTGATCGCACATCTCTTAAGCCTCGTACAGACCTGAACATTTCGACGAACATTGCGCCGAACGGCGTGCCGAACTGCGAACGAAACGCAAAATCGACATTCATTTCGGCGAACCGAATGGCGCGATCTTGCGTTTCGGTCGCTGTTCGGCGCGCCGTTCGGCGCAATGTTCGGCGCAATGTTCGTCGAAATGTTCAGGTCTGTACGAGCCTTTAAGTTTCCAACGTGCCCTGTGTATTTCAAATGGGACGCTCGGCGAGAACCTCCGATTTCGTATGAGTGTCAGTAAAAAGAATGGCGGGACCATAAACGTTACATACTGATGAAAATCAAATTTCTTTTAACACATCTTTCGCGGGCACTTTGCCGCCAAAGTCTTACCGTGTTGCATTCATTCTTGCAACGCACGTTTTGCATTTTTGCAACGCATGTCTATCCGATTTTATTGTAAAAACATCACAAAAAACCATCGATAACAATAATCCATCAATAATCCGTGAAAAACGACTTTAGTCGCTTCCCGCTCAAGATGTGAAATCCGCACAAAACAACTAGTCGCTTCCCGCGCAAGATGTGTTAACACTAAACCTATCACGGCCGATCAAATTGACCGCACAAGATAATATTGTATTTAAATAGCTCTTCTATTTTAATAGCTCTTCTAAACCTAAACAATTAGTATAAAAGAAAGGCTATTCTCAATGTGGCATGTCCAGCTCAAAATAAATGAGCCGCCTTATTGAATGAGACGCTATCAAGTTACGCACGTTTCATGGCAATAACGTCCAAACCGCAAAGGTGGATGACACAGTACAATTTTGTAAATCGAGGAGAGAGCACCGCGTTATTTTTTATATAACTGAAATTATATAAAAGTAAATTAGTGCCGTCATTTTATGGAAGTTGTTCATCTACTAATTCATTCAGCAACAAATTGACGTTTATCTACGTTTAATTATATTAAAAATAACTTTTTATAAGGACCGGTCATTTTGACCGCGCACGGTAGGAATAGGTTTACAAGAAGTGTCGGTAGGTTTAGTGTTAATAATTTATTGTTAGGGTATGAAAAAATTACCAATAAATTATAAATATTTTTCTAATTAAATGAGTCCAAACAATAGAATAAAATAGATACAAAATAGAATAAATAGAATAAAAAAAAGTTAAGGAAGTGTGTAGAAATAAAGCGTAAATACATATAATTATACGCAATATTTACCAAAAAAGTAACATTAATGATGATATATTTAAATAAAAGCGAAAATACAGAATAATGTTTTCAGTATGAATTCCTCTGCAACTTTGCATGTGTGTGAAGCTTTTCCACGTAGAAACGTCTCCTGCGATGCATTCGCGTAACAATTCGACCATGTTTCAGTGTTTATGTAGAGTAGAGAAAGCATGAGTATGGTTTTCGTACGTTAAGTTATGCTTTTTGCGGAATAACTCCTTCGAAGGTCAGTTGAAGGTCAATATATTAAACGTGGCTGAATTTATCTTTTTAGTAGCTATAATGTTACACTAATCAGAGTACGTCGTTCTATTAAAAAAACGACGATGACCTTGAAATATCGGAAAATATGACAGAGAAAAAAAAATTTCTTCGTCACGATAATTGCCCCACTGAATCAAGCATTTTCTACCTGAAACATTTTTTCGCATTAGTAAAAACAACGAAGATATTTTCGGTGAAAGTCTTAGATGCCTCAATCTGTATATATACTGACTATAAGAGACGATATTACGTCGAGTCCCTGTGGCGCAGAGGATAGCGCGTTGGACTTCTAATCCAAAGGTCGTGGGTTCGATCCCCACCAGGGATGATGATGATATTATGGGAGTAAGGGTTTCGTTCTTACGGTGTTCGAAACCCGTTACTTCTTTTTTTAAACCATCTTACTTATAAATTGTGTTCTAACCTTTGTTGTTTAATTGATTTTATTTTTATCTAAACGAAAATTAATTATCGATCTCTTTTCATTTCTTTTTAAATTCATTATCACAATAGTTTCATTGTTTAATTTTTAACAATAAAAAATAAATCATTCTTAATTTAGAAAAACAATTGTCAGAGTTGGTTACATTAAAATTTTTTGAAAAAGTATTTACAAGTATGTACTATGTACGCACAAAATAAATTGAAGATAAGAGTAGTATTTACAAAATGTAAAAGTACATGTAAAGGAGTAGTTTAGAATATTTCTTATTTTATAACAAGGTTACATGTATCTTCTTAAAGTATACAATTTCGGATAACTGTTAAATTAATTATTAACACGAAATTCGTAACATTCTGAGACTTGAATAATGTAATTGCAAAGACCATTTGAGGACCATATTTTGATATATGGATACCAGTTTTGCTTCACAGATTAGTACATATTACCATTTGGTTTACAATAAACTCTTTAAAGAAAGTATTTGTATCAATGAAAATAAGAAAATCGGTAGGTCATTCATAATTATTTTTTAGTACTAATATAAACTAGTTGTTTAGCAGAAAAAAGCAAAACATTATAGAAATTAATTATTAAACATTTTTTTTTGTATATACAGTATCAGGTCCAGGTAAGGTAAAGGTATCAGTAGTTGACCAGTTAAGAGAAGTTTTTCACGCGAACAACAGTAACCGCTTGCTCTGTCATCAAATAGCGACAGTCGATGCCTGAAGACACTCTTTAAGTCTTCTAGATTATGTAACAATGCCACTTTTTAAAAAAAGTTTACTTATACAAATTTAAGAAACATATTTAAAAATTCTGTAATTGCTTCAGAAGTTGACCACTCTTAAACATGAAAAATCTAGTAATTGACCTTCTCTTCGTTAGTAGTTGACCACTTATACTAGAAAGAGGGTTAAAGCAATAATGTTGGGAATCATTTTAGTATCATTTAGTTTCAACAATTACTAGCACAATTTACAATTAAAGAATAAAATAAGAAACAAAATAAATCAATTCTAATAAAGCGAGTTCTGCTCGATTTCGTGGGCTCATTGATATGAGAAAGTACAGCCTTCCACTCGTAGTCCAGCACATCAGGCTTGTCTGGCCACTTCCATAATCGCCCGTACACTTCCATGGATGAAATAGTCGCTTTTGTTTTAGTTACACGAAGAATTTTTCCAAAAAAAAAATTTCATCGTCTCTTCAGAATAATTTCTAAAGGAGCCCTTGATAGGAGGCATCTCTCGATAAGTAATGAAATGACTTCTGAAATAAATAATTAAATAAATGCATTTTAATTTTCCGTTGGTATTTATAATGTCACGCACATGGCTGTCTTAAAAGACACTGATCAATACTTGACCGTGAATGCAATCAATAGTTGACCACGTGTCATCCTCTAAAACACAGCATGCTACAAAATTTATAATTATATTTTGTACTCTTAACAATCGTAGATGTAAAATGGATACATTATAAGTCGTAAACAAATTTAAATGAGTCACGTTAGTAATTGATCACGCCTGTCAACTTCTAGAAATTGTTCAAAAACAATATTCAATATTTGACCACCTAATAAACTATTGTTTTCAGGTTAGAATAACAAAAACAATGCATTTATCACTTATAAAACTCTGTGAGAATATAAACAGCAAATAATTCGGTCGCGAAAAGTTCACAACGTATAGATTTCTTTACCTGAACCGTACAGCTTTTCTTAACAGAAACGTTAAGGAAATAGAGATATATCAGCATATTACTAACCTTAATGAATTCAAACGTCCGTTATTACTATGCATACTTCACTTCGCATGCAATTCTTTTGAAATTTAAACAACAGATAGCATGGCATCCGAGATTCACTTTCATCAAAAGTGCACAGCACATAAAAACCTTATTTTTTATGTTTTTCTATAAAATGGCCAACTACTGGTACCTGGTCATCTACTGGTGCCTTTACCTTACAGGATGTACAGAGTACCCCAAGAATTAGTTGTTCGATAAAAAATATTACTCTAAGAGACATCGACGTCTGACGCAGGCGCGCACCAGTGATTACGTATTCAGTTGCCCGATCTCGAAGAAAAAAGTAAATATAATATATACTCACAATTAGTTCGCAGATGTTAACTGTTACAAGCGCGCACTGATTTCATTAAAGTAGTAGCTTTCGTTTGTATCAATTTTTCTGCGATTGCGGAGAAAAATAAACAGAAAAAATATTGGATACATCTACTTCTTGATAATGGACTTTTCAATGAACAACGTGAATTGTAAAGTATATAATTGTATATCATGTATATCATGTATATCATGTGTATCATGTATATACTATACTATATACTATATACAATATATTTATTTATTTATATATATATAAATATATATAATAAAAAATATATATACTATATATAATATTTATAATAATTATTATATACAGGGTGGCCCACATAACTCTGAACAGCTCAATATCTCGAAAACTATGCCACCGATTTTAAAGTTCTTAGTCTTAAATTGCATGGAACTGAAGGGCCTTTCTGACTACATAAACTTGAAGTGGCCTCCCTTCCCCTTTAACGGGGTAGGGGAGGTACCTTTGTAATTTTAAATGGAACCCCCTATAAAATGTTACATATTTAGATTCTACCGGAAAAATTGTCTGAAACATTTTTTTGTCAGATACTTCCATGATGAGATATAACAGTTTGAAGTTTCGAGTTGTAGGTACTTGAAGCGCTCGGAAATAGCGTTATGGAATTATACGCGCTTGAGTCCTTTGCTTATTCATGAAGAAACACAAACAATAATATTTACAATTCTTGAGTTTGACTCACTTATCTATGAAAACGTTTTCAGTTTAGAGCTGTTATTCAAGCAGTAACATTGTGATTATGGCTACTTTTGACACAGAAATGAATATGTTATTAACGTTAGGTGAATGCCAAAAAAATGATCGGCGTGCAGCAGTGATGTTTTTTGAACGTTATGGGATCAAACAATGTCATGCAACATTTCATAATTTAGAAAAGCGGGGATATGTAAAGGACAAAGTTATGTTTGAACCACCGACGACAAAAGAGGATATGAAATAAAGAATACGTGACGCTTGCGCTTCAGTGACTCCCGAAATGTTAAAAAATGTTAGAACAACTTTGATGTTTCGAGTAAATAAATGTTTACAAGCCCGTGGTGGACATTTTGAACATTTAATTTAAAGTACATTTTATTTCTTCACGAATAAGCAAAGGACTCAAGCGCGTATAATTCCATAACGCTATTTCCGAGCGCTTCAAGTACCTACAACTCGAAACTTCAAACTGTTATATCTCATCATGGAAGTATCTGACAAAAAAATGTTTCAGACAAAATTGACTTGTTTTTTCCTGTAGAATCTAAATATGTAACATTTTATAGGGGCTCCATTTAAAATTATAAAGGTACCTCCCCTCCCCCGTTAAAAGGGAAGGGAGGCCACTTCACGTTTATGTAGTCAGGAAGGCCCTTCAGTTCCATGCAATTTAAGACTAAGAACTTTAAAATCGGTGGCATAGTTTTCGAGATATTGAGCTGTTCAGAGTTATGTGGGCCACCCTGTATATGGATTTTGGGCGAGAGTGGGGGTTCTTTCCCATGTCTTGACGAATAGGGAAGAACCGGGCGTTCTTATCTTATCGCTTCGGAGATAGCAGGGTGTTCTTATCTTACTATATCTAAAAAATAGTTTTAAGAGAGATGTTCTTATCTTATCTTATCGGAGGGAAAAAGGGACGGTTTTCCTTATATCATCTAGAAATTTTCCTAGAAGTCTTCCTAATCTTACAACCAAGTGTTCCTATATGAGATGTAGGTTCTGGTCGAGATTAGGGTGTCACATCTTTGTCTTCGGACGGGGCAACGGTCGCTTGTCCTAGGCGCGATTCGTGCTAACGTTTTTCAAGCGATCGGCAAAATATCACACTTCTTGCGCGCTGTTTTGCCGCTCGCTCAGATGACTCGCACCGCGAAGGTGATACGCGGGACAATGCCCGCTACATCTAAACATTTGGCGGCTCTCGCGTCCCCGCCGCTCGCCCTTCATCCGTCCCCGCACACTCACATCCATCCAGCCATCTCACAAAATGTTATTCCCCTGAGTATGCGTTAGATTATTGTCCACAAAGCAAGATGCTAAGTAATCACAAAATGATAGTTCTGAGACAGTACCAGCAGATTCCAAAAGAATATCATCTATCAGAGAAAGAAGACGTGCTGGGAATGTCCTGCAGAGTATCAACATTAAGGGGACCTTGTAACTTGTTACGTGAAAACTTCCTCTTTGAGGTTATTTCGCGCCGAATATTTTGTTTCTGCCTAGTGCTTAATTTATTGTATGGTTTTCGTGAAACTGACGTCTTTAAAACTATGCGATCCATGGGGATAAAGAAAACTGAATAAAGAATATATAAAATATATAATATTTATTAGCAGTATTGGTAACAGTACCACGTAACAATACTTATCCGACATCTTCTCTGCTTCTATCCTTCCTTCCTTCCAATCCACCTCCTCGCTGCTTCACAGAGTTAATTCACTATCTTGTATCTTGTATCTTGACCGTACTGTTTTCAACGCCAGATTAAATAATTTACTAGGCTCAACAAACGAATCTTTAATCACACGTGACAGAATCAGTGTCCACTCAAGCGACAGAATCAATGCGTACGCGTGTCCAGTGGTAGTAACACTAGTTTCGAAACACTGACATCTCGTCGTGAGACGTCCGCTCTTAGTGCGACGGATCTGCCCTCTATAACGAAGGCATGCCAATTTGGCATGGAATTTTGGCTGCAAACTTTGCATTCAATTTGCAATCCATCTGTTTCCGAATCTGACTAGGAATTTGTCGACAAATTTTGGTGTCCAATTCATACCAAATAGGGACCACATTCTGCTCCAAACAGGGTTTAGTACCAAATGGATAAGTCTTTTGCTCGCAAAGTGTGGTGCAAACATTGGGCTAAATTTGCTTGAAGCAGTATTTGGCTAACTGGGAAGATTTATAACCGTAGATGCCTGCAAACCAAATGTACGTCTACTCCCACTCTACTTCTGCCCAATATCGGGACCGACACGACATCACAGTTATTTAAGATGAAAGTGGGATAAAATGATTTGTCTTTATGAAACCGTATAACGTGCTCATCCATAATCAGGAAAGTAATTCTGACATTAAAATTTAATTATTTTAGTCATCAAGGTACAATTTTAAATAACAAAAATTGTAATGCGACGAGGAACAATAAAGCGTCAAGACCCCTCGACACCCCCCGATGTAACAGAAGAATTGCGCCGAGGCAGCGTGGCCGGGGGTTCGAGGGGAACTACGGGGTCTGGAACCTTCTAGACCCCTAGTAACGCGTTATTGATAAAGTTAGCAACGAGTCCGCATAAATACCGGTAGATTACCGCGGAGCAAGCACTCTTACTGCACCTGTGAGAGAGGACGAGGTAAGACCACGGCCGCCCACAGGATGGGAGAGTAGGAAGCAATGCTATCGGACGCCCAGCAGCCCAGGAGAGGACAGGGGTTGCACCTGGACGCCTCTCTGGATACATGGGAGAGGACGGCCATGAAGGCCGGCCGCCCCACAGTGTGTCGAGTATATGGGAATTCGGGAAAAAAGTCATAACTCTTAAATTATGAAATTGTCGAGTAAAGTACCTTAATACTTTTTGAAATAAAATGCAAAGGCGAATCGATTGGTATATAAAAAAATTTTTTTTTAATTATTAAAAAAAAAATTTTTTTTTAATTGCGATAACTCTTATGTTTTAATAAATTCTTATGTTTTTTTACTGCATAAAACGTGTTACGAGCCAGAGCTGCGAGCAACGCGAGAGGCCGGCGAGGGGTTGTTACCCCAGGAATATGGTTTCAATTTGTTAGTTAAGTACGCGGACGCACCCAATGCGAGATCGGGGAGCCGCTAGGATAGTTGACGTCGAGGACGCACCTGATGCGAAATCAGGGAACCTCTGGGAGGTTGGAGTCAAACGCAGACGCACCCGATGCGAAACCGAGGAGCTACTAGGAGGATGAAACTTCGTGAACGCACCCAATGCGGAATCGGGGAGTCACTAGGAGAGACACGCGGCGAACCCGATTTAAAGGAAGGTGGATAACTCACAGACGCACCTGATGCGAGACCAGGGAGCTGCTAGGATACGGAAGAACCCAATGCGAAATCAGGGTTCCGCTAGGATGGTATAATTTTCGTGGACGCACCCAATGCGAAACCGGGGAGCCACTAGGTTGGAGAAATCTTCGTTGAATTGAATCTAAGATTAGTAAGCCTCGTAACTTATATATAATTTAATGGATACAATCCGAGCGGTAAGATTGTATCATGTGGGAACGTTCAATTATTAGATTAGGATATCAGGCAATAATTAAAGGTTGTAGATTACGCGAGTTAACAAACAAGACAAATATATTCTGATTTGGAATAGTTACAAGTGTGATTGTTTGTGTCGCGAGTGGATGTAGTAAGTGTACAATTAGAGAAATTGTTACCTAATGATGCACGGTGTTGACGCACTGGCAATGCGGGGTTAGATAGCGATTGTTGAATGCCAAATAGAATATATACCGAACTGACGGAATCTATAAGGTTACGTTTTGATTCGAAAGGGACTTTAACCCGATCTCACTAGACTTGACGCGACGTGACTGCACGAGTACTGAACCGCGTCTGAATCTTGACTGAACCGCTTCTCGACTAACCAAAGAGGATGAAAATGCATGGGTTTATATACCCTAAAAATGAGAGGGGAATGTATCTGTTTTATTTTACGGTCGCATACTCGTATTTGTCGTTTCTAGTGAGTTTAAGGTTTGCAGCTGGATCTTTGTTTATAGGGGTAAAACGAAGGGTTAGCCAGGATGTTTCCTATCAAAGACTATCTTGACAAAACATTCCAGAAGGGGATGTTTTGAAGATTTCCATATTAGGAAATCTTCGTGCCAGCTGCGTCCAGCCGGAGTACAATCATTAGACAAGGGGCCTGTTGGGACGCTTTTCGTTCTCAGAAAAGAGATTAGAACTTCTAATCGAAATGAACGTGGAGACACGTCTCCATACGTAACAAACGTAGTTTACAATTTTAACGAAAATTTAAAAAAAAAGTACAATACTGTATACATTACTTATTCAAATCTTCACAAGGAGGAATTAAAACTTAGGAATCCTTAAGAGAATTCCTTTATTTTACCTAGAAATAAATAAAATGAGTAAATTAATTAATTAATAAATTAACATAGATAATATGTTATTAAATAATATGTGTACGTACTATACTACTTCAGCTTCACTGTCATCAGAACAAGTGTTTGAGTTGGAATCTGATAAGTAGGATGTTTCATTTAATAATAAATAGTCTCTTATATCTGCAAAATCCTTTTTTTCTTTTTTCGTATGTTTTTTTTTATAATGGGCAATAATTGGATCCGACTCCAGTAGAAGACGATTTAATAGGTCTTTATTTGAATTTTCTCTTGATGTCTTGCGGGTATTATGTTCCCGAAAATATTTTATATTTTTATGTTGAGCCTCTAGAGCTTCTTCGGATAATTTGCCAAGAAAATTTTTTTCGTCATATCAAGTCTGATGTGCTTTAAATTAATATAATACGAAATCTCAAAGGAACCTTTTGGGGTACTTTCTTTAATACTGAATTGAAAGATTGTAAATATTTAAACAATTTTAAAACTAAATATATAATTTATAAGAATAAAATTGAACACATATGTAAGTACTTATCAAATGGCATGCGTCTAAAAATAATTGCAGCAAATTTCTTCGAAAGACTACGCAGAAAACCGCCGTGCGCGAGCGTCTTAATATGGTTTTTTATTATTTTCTCCGCTTGAGCAAATGTGAGCAGATTTAAACCAATGCGAAATTAAAGTTTAATGTGCCACCAATTACTGTAAAAAAATTCACGGGTGTACTTTGATGTACTTTTTTTAAAACTCTAATCAAAGTTGATAAATGTTAAACATAAAAAATTAGGACAAACTGCGATAATTTAAAAAAACTTTTTGGGAGATTGAAGGTCTAATAATGCTAAACACACCCTGTAAAAATCAAATTAAAAAACCAAATAGCTTGCGAGGGACGCATGTTTTCAAAAATGCGCGGAATTTGACAGTGGAGTTTTAGCCTCAATTTTAATAACAAATTGATTTATTCAGTTAAAATTTAAGGCAGTTTTAGAAACTACGTTTTGTTACGAACATTTTAGGATACATAAATTTGCAGATCTTACACTTTGATTTTCGGACTTTTTTCCATTGGACGACACACTGTGCGCCCGCCGAGAGGAAAGAACAGGGTAGCTTCCTGGCCACCTGAGAGTAGGGACGCCTGGTTCCTCTGTACGTTTCGGAGACGTCGGCCATGAAGGCCGGACGCCGAACGGACATGAGAAAACCGGCGAAACTGAGTCGTCGTCGTATCCCCAGAGGGAGAGTACGGTTGAAATAAACCGGACGCCCGATAGTGGTATCGCGTATTATATATCTTTTTGTAAAATATTTGTCGCTAACTTTTTCTCTCTCTCTTGAAAGAATCTATTTTATATGACAAAACCTATCTCCCATCATTTGTAATAACATTTTGGAAAATATATCCTGTGTCCCCAGATTCTCCGATTCCTATTATTCCGCAAGCACCCACCGCAATCCTTACGTTACAGAAGTTACATTTTTTATTTAAAGGCCTGCGCCCACGCGGGCTTCGATCTGTGCCGGCGGCCGCGACTCATCGCGACTCTTTCCTTCCCATACGCTGTCCTTCTCTGTGTTCGAAACTTTTATCGCTTGTTACACAAGTAAATATCATCGGAATTATATCACATTTGGTTTCATTTTAATCAGAAAAATGTCACGAATATGTTGGTAAAAATTTCATTAAAAAATAACGAAAAATAAAGAAGTTCTGTAATTGGATTAGTAGTGGTCTTCTGGCCTCACACCGATGTAGCAGACAATGTTGTGGCCGCGACGGCTCTCGAGATTCGGCCATTCACCGCGGTGGTGTGAGGTGTTTCACTGATTTGGAAACGTGAGATTGGCACTGACGTATAACGATAATTTACTGTATTCTCGTGACTGTATTCTGTTTCAGTCAGAACCGATATATAACAGATTGAAACAGCTATTTTCAGAACCAATCCTGTCCCTGTCACGAAAGAATAATTGCAAGCTGCAACGACTAAATAGCCAGTAATTATAATCTTTGGAAGTGAGAACGAGCAGGTCGATGTACACATATAATATGTATCAATATACCATTTCTTTTCTTGAGACTGTCTCTACTTTCTGAATCCTACATGTATTACATATTACTTTTTAATAAATACTTTAAATACATAAAATGGTACTATTTATTACATCCCGTGTTTCATATTAGGTACTGATCTTTTAATTGCAGACAATTAATAAAAATGTAATTATTAATAATCACTGTATTATTTTGTGGAATTAGCTATTAATTCAAGCATGTTCAGGAATCAAATGTCGGATTTCGGTAGATCGTGCACCAACACACACGCGGCTCGATCCATGTGTCGATCATGTGTATCGATCAACAACGCCACGTCTATCCGTTACGATTACGAATCGATTCGAGCGTAACGGAGCATTCTTGATCCAAGCCTCGAACGGTATACAAGTGTTTTTCTTTTGCTCGCTCTTCGAACGTACGACAGTGTAGCCGCGCCTATCGCGTTCTGTTAATCGCCTTTACGTACTAAGTTTTCGGAAATTCGTGCTCTCGTGCCTATCGCGGGACTATTGTCCACCAAGTGCGCATCGCGATCTTTTTCGCAATAAAGACAATTTTATCAAGGATCAGTGATCCTGCGTTCGTTCAAACACTCCCACTGCATATCCTCGTCAGGATAGTTCCAGCTATCCCCTCATCTCCGCCACGCGCGAACAAAGCAGAATATTTGATCTCTGCTTGAATACAATTCTTTCTGTTTCTATACTCATTTAAAGCAGAATAAATGCTTTTTTTTTAATATAAATAAACTTTTACCTACTGATAGTAAACAAAATAATAATTGTTGTTGAAAATTTAAATACCTATTCAGCGCTATTTATATCTTGAAATTGATTCATATAAACTGTTGATGGCTTCTTTGAACCTTTTGCGATCAAATACAATTTTCAAAAGGGACGGAAAAATATTCAAAAGATTGTCAAAAAATATTTTAATGACAGTTGTTATGCGAGGTTCCATATTCGTTACAAGTTTCCGGCATGTCTGTTATTAGCGATGTTAACGACGGGATATCTGGACTGGCTCGCTGGACTGTGGTTGGGTGATTGATTTATACTGTTCGAGTGAGCGGATAACTTTGTTTTATTACAAGAGCCTGACGAGCTCTCTTTCTCACACAGGACCTTTCGATACGGCGATTTGACTCTCACTGGTCTTAATCCGGCGCGAGAAACGGCAGCTATTCGGCAGAGATCGGTTACAAATTCAATGTCGCCAATCAGAGGCTGCGACGACACTTAGCCAAAGACGCGGGGTCATAAACCAAAAACCTGTCAACAGTCACGAGTGACTGAATCTCGGAACGGTTGGAGACAATACCATCTCGAGCAACCGGCGAGCTATTAATAGCGATTTGAACGTTATTCCGCTTACGCAAACATGGTTTTAAACAAGCGATAATTATTATCGATATTGTCATTATTGATAAACAATTGCTTCAAAAGTAATAACAATAATGGTAAGAGATCAACTAAATCTGAACTCCTGTATGCTTTTACGATTGAACGATAAGTCAGATCAGCAATAAACAGAATTTTATATAGATATATGGTTTATAATTAATAAATTCTTGCACAACTTATGAAAATATTTGGAAAAAAGAACTAATAATTGTATATGTTGTAACAGACCTGGCTGCGCCAGGCCTGTTCCTAGCCGCGATCGCCGCCGAACCCGAACTTCCCCGACTACGACCGACGGATACCGAGATCCGCCGGTATCCACGAACGTTCGCCGCGACCCCCGCGTCGCCGAACCGATCTTGGCGGTAAACGGAAACCGCCATGATGCGAAACCGCCCCGCCGGATGCGTGACGCCGCCGGAAAATCCGCCGCGAACCACCCCGCACCGCATCCCTCGCCTAGCGAATAGAGAGAGGATATAGGGAACCGGCGCGCAGGAGAGGCTCTCTTTTCCGGACCTACCGTACGCGTATCAAAAGAGCCTAGCCGAAAATACGAGAACCAAAATCATTTCCGCCGTCCGCCGTGCGAGCTACGACAAGTACGCGTGTGCTTTCCTCTCGCCACTGCCGCGCAGTTTTCTCCACGTCGTCGCGATCCGCGAAATCCGCGTCCGCCGCCGAGAACACTCCTGAGGCCATGGACCCCGCCGTGATACGTTCCCCCGCGTGGGACCCGGGCCGAAAAACCGCGATCCGCGATCCACCGCTCCGCGAGCCGTGACCCGCGAACCGCGACCGCCGCGAACCGCGAATGACCATGAACGAACAGTGAGCCGCATGCAAAACACGTGTTGTTGACCGCCCGTATCCCGCCGCGAACCTCGCGTTATCCCGCCGCGAACCTTGGCACGGCAAGCCAAATCCGGCCGCGAGGACCCGTTGTACGAGATCCGCGGAAAACGGATTCGTTACAATGTAATGTTGTGACGGGTATCCATCGGGGTGGAGGTAATGCCAACTCAGCCGGCTGCCAGGGGTCGGTAGCGCCTCGAGGAGGAAAGAATTGTAGTCGGTTTTCTGAGTGAATACTGGTCTTTATTCTCAGTCTCCTTCTATCTACAACCGTTGCCCACAAGTGGCGTGATCGCGACCGGTATCGCGGCGGTTTGGTAGCGCGGTATCGCGGCGGCGGTTCAGTATCGCGGCGGTCCGGTATCGCGGCGGTTTCGCCTCAGAATCGGGGTGTCGGTGACCAGGAAGGTCCCGTAGGCTTGCGCCCCTCGGGGGAGGGATTCCGGCCCGTTTGCACGGTGCCGGCTCGGACTCGTTTTCCCGTAGGCTTGCGGCTCGGGGGAGGGATTCCTGCCCGTTTGCACGGTGCAGGCTCGGATGCGGGAACGGTGGTTTTGGCGGGAACGGTGGTTTCGGCGGGAACGGTGTACGGTTGGTCGGATGTACGGTCGAGGCCTTATGTGGCGGTGGCGGTGCTCTGCTGAGATAGATTCTCTACGGAGTGTCGGATGCCTCGCCTCGACTGCCCCGTTTCGCTGTTCTCGTGGCCTATTTATTCCTCCCACCGCCTACTTTCACTCGCGAGCAGCGTGCCCGTATGGCGACACGTACGAGGCGTCGGTCATACAGCCGACCCTGAGGATCGCCTCCGTCGTCACCTTCAGGTGGTTCCGGAGGCTTTCCGGTATCGGTGGATAGACTTCAACCGCACTAACTCTTTTCGAACCGTATCGCGAGTTTCCGAACGAACGTATTCCGAAACACACGAGAATCTCGACTATCCGTTATCAACTATTCGACTCGGGAACGATATACTTGCCTTCGTCTCGTTTTAATTATTATTCAGTTAATAAATCAATATTTAATTAGCAACTACGGCCGTTTATTGCCGTCTGCATGATTTTATAGAACCGCTGCCGTGCGGTTTGCACGACACTTCCTCAGTTTGAGGTTAGCGCGAGACGAAGGAACGCAGTCGGTTTGACTGTATGGTCCCTAAGTCGGTTTGACTCGCTCGCCGCGTACCGAACCGCCCAAAATTCTCTCGACCCGAATCTGCTCGCTCCCAGACGTAGAGTGTTACGGTTTCGTCGCGCATCGACCTCCTTCGATCCGTATCGCGTAGAGATCGATGCGCGCGCATGCTAATTAGTGGGGGATCCTGCGATCCTTCATTAAGACAAGGATGGCAGGACGACCAGGGATATGTAATCGATACGGTTACATACTTGTGTTATGAACGATTGAAGTTTCGGGCGCGAAGAAGAACAGCGTATGAAAAGAAAGAGACGGGGAGAGTCCTTCTCGCCTCGAGTTCGACTGCTCGCTTTTCGCCGCGTTGCACAGTGCGGACAAATTGCCGAATTTCGGACAAAAGTCTAGATGTGGTTACTAATGTATATGTGTTGACAATTACTCACAGAAAATTAAATTTAACAATACAATTAATAAATATGATTATACATAAAGTTTATTGCTTATAAAATATAAAGAAACAATAATATAAGGTATAAAAATAAGGTATAAAAATTTAAAATATGTGTCTTTACCTGTATGTTAGTGATACACGAATTGAATCGAAATCGGTTGACGGAGAAGAAAACGATACATATTGAAAGATATAAACATCTCTGTATTTGTGCGTTTACTGCCTCCAAATAGCATTATATGGATAAGAGCCGTCGAAAGTTAATTTACTTACAATTAGTTAATACTTTTACCTCGTGACTACCTCTGCTGTAATGATTGTAGTCAGTGTTGTCGAGCATTAGAAGAGGTATTATCGGATAAATAAGTAAAAAAATGAGTTTTCTGTTTTTTACTAAGGATCACAATAAGAACGATTGAATTTTGTCATTAGTTATAGATTGTATGTATTTATTCTTTGTTTTATTCTATAATTATTACAGAATATTTTTTGTTGAATAATCATTATTTTGTATCGAAATAATCTCCAAATTAATTTTAAATTCTGTTATTTTTTTGTAATGTTACTTTCATATTTCCTACACCTATAAGCTATCGATTATAAAACAATGATTACAA
Source organism: Halictus rubicundus (assembly GCF_050948215.1). Taxonomy (NCBI): domain Eukaryota; kingdom Metazoa; phylum Arthropoda; class Insecta; order Hymenoptera; family Halictidae; genus Halictus; species Halictus rubicundus. The sequence goes on from NC_135152.1 coordinate 1,678,493, forward strand.
TGGTGAACAATTTGGAAAATAAGAAGGCAATAAGAATGTAATGAAATTATACAATAAAAAATAATTATTTTCCAAGAAATTACAGAATGCATTATGTCAGCATTCTAAGTTTATTTATTGCCTATGTCACTGTCGTTTTTTCCATAGTTCACGTGCAAATGTTCTATATAGGTAGCGAGCGCGGCATGTGTAGCGATGTTCGTATTTGAGATCAGTGATAGTTCCACGTTCTTAGTTCCAGAACCGACGAGAATATCTCGACATTGTGGCACCGACGAGATATTTAGAAAGACTGCTATCCCCCGTGTTAAACTGCGAGTCTCAAAGTGGGTGCCAGGTGGGTGCTGGGAGCGGTCGTTAACGGCCTCAATGTCGAGATATTCTCGTCGGTTGTAGAACTAAGAACGTGGAACTATCACTGATCTCAAATACCAACATCGCTAAACATGCCGCGCTCGCTACCTAAATAGAACATTTGCTCGTGAATTACGGAAGAATCGTCAGTGACATAGGCAATAAATAAACGTATAATGCGTAGAATGAAAATAATTATTTTTTATCGTATAATTTCATTACACTCTTATTGCCTTCTTATTTTCCATATTGTTCACCATTGTAATCATTATTTTATAATCGATAGTTTATAGGTGTAATTAATTAAGTTGGAACTTACTGCGATATTTATAAAATAATGATTATTCAACAAAATATATTCTGTAATAGTTATAGAATTAAAAAAAAGAATAAATACAATATTCAAGTAATGATAAAATTCAATCGTTCTTATTGTGATCCGTAGTAAAAAACAGAAAATTAATTTTTTTACTTTGTAACGTGGTCCCCTCCTCGCCGCGTAGGAAGGCGGGAGCAGGGTCCACTCCGGGAATTTATGGGCTCACAGGCCGGGCCACGAATGGCCGTGAATATGTCACGTAATTAATCGCGAAACTTCACAAAAAAAAGGAGATGTTGAGCCGCAGCCCAACACTCTAACTTTTATTCACAGTACAATAATACTTATCGTTACGCGCGTCCTCGCCTCCAAATCAAGACTAAAGGAGTTCGCCTTCGGGTGGTCCTTATATACTAAATTCGTTATCTTAAGCTTATCGATACTAGGAAGGGAACAGTACCGAGAACAAAGGGTTAATCATGTGCTAATTATAAAGGTGACGTTATAATGTAAGTCGTCACATTCCCCCCAATTTAGAGTGAAATTGGTCCTCCAATTTCTTATTTTTGTTTAAGTATTGATCGATGGAATTTTACCTTTTGTGGTTCAAATATTAACTTGGGTTCTTCGATCGCATTGTATACTACTGTGTCTTCTGAGGTATCGCTGAATCTGGATGATCTGGATGTTCCTGTGTAGATATTCATCAAGGGTGCTGTAACTGGTGGCGTTGAGGCGTTGCTTCCTACTCGATTCTCGATGTGTGTGGTTTTGGTTTTACAACTTAATATGTGTATACATAGTTTAGTTGGTAAACATGATTTTATACAATTCAAAATTCCCATTTTGTCTAATCCCCATATAGTTAGTGCGGCTAAAGCGATGTATCCTGCTGTTTGTATTATTGATATTCCCCATGATTTTACGTTTTGTATTCGGTGGTCAAATTGCAATTGATTCGTTTCTTTTTCTATTTGGTCTAGAGTGTTTCTTTATCCGTTAATATTACTTAGTATTTTCGGTGTGTTTTCTAATTTAGTTAATATTATATCGTAATTGCTAGTGTTTGGTGTGCTAATTTCTTTTCGTCGGACTTCGTATGATACCTTAAATTTTGTTTCTCCTATACGCATATGATTTGATCCGTACAATAATTCGCAGGATTGTTTTGTTTTTATCAGACTCGGTTTCGTTAGCGTAATAAGTTTGTGTTGTGTTCCGCAGATTGCATTAATATCTATCGATCTCTCTGGTATTGCTATAAATTGATTTGAACTTTTGAGCGGGATAAATGTAATTTCGTCTATCTTTAATATTACTATTTGACATGCTTTTAGTTCTTCGTTGAAATTTATAAGTTCCGTCGTGCAGTCGTGTTTCGTGTGTCTATCATGTATCGGCTGTGTCTGTCTACACATGGTTATTCCTGCTTTAGTTTTACAATTGTCGTTTAAATATTCGTTGTCTGCGTTAATATAATTCATTCCTGCTATAAAATAGATTTGGTGTTCTACTACTGCTATCATGAATACGTTATTTTTCTTCGTTGGAATTGGACATATTGTTCCGTCCTCAACGGACTTTCCAAATTGCCTGGCATTCATTAAAACAGCTGTTTAGATTCTTTTAATCGAACTAGCTGCAATTTAAATTTAATGGCTTTAGTACACGAAAACGACCCATTCTTCAAATGGTCGTTATTCCTTTAGTTACATTAGGTTTATTGTATTAAATTGTCGTAATCCATGCCGTCGAACCGTCCGGCAATAAAACAATTAATACGCGTGCGTTCAATAGGACATCGGGCCTCTCCTCAAGCGACCCTACGTTTACGACGGTCCTCCCATTCTATCTACTTCGGTCTCTAGCTCGGGTACCTGATGTACCGATATTTGTACGATTCTTTCGGGTTTTCCGCACTAGCCAATCAGCTGCCAGTCATTCACCTAAGCGTATAAAAAGGGTAGCCATCAGTTCAAAACTTCACTTCAAATTTCTACCTCGCTCAAGTCACGTCGATATCTTAGCGTTTCAAACTCGATTCAACTTGCGCTCGCCACGCCGCTTTTCTGTCTGGACTTTCGACTTGTCAAGTCCAGCAGAACCGTCGCATCGATCGACCGCTTACACGATCTGCGACACCAGTCTAGTCGATAACATTGTCAATTCATCATTGTTAAAATAAACGCTTCAACTAGAAACAGCTGTCCTTCATTAATTTGACGTACAGCGGTATCAGAATATCGTCATCGCGTAACCGGCCTTACAACCCGGTTAGATTCTAGAGAGTCGCGGTATTTCGGTACCTGTGTAGGCTCAACGAGCCAGCCGACGCTACACATATGCGGTCTATTTCCCATTCTAATGTTGGTATCAAAGGTACCGAGATTTTAAAAAATAGCTTATTATTGATAACGAATAATTTTAAGTCCGCGATGTCTAATATTAATTGAAAGTTCTCTTTCTTTGCCTTGATTGCTGCGTTTAATATTTCGTTCTCTAAAGTGTGTTCGTATGCGTTCATAAATTCTTCGCGGTCAATTACTTGTGAACTAATTATACCTTGTTTTGCGAGCGTGATTGTAGTTAATAACTCGTCATATGAAAAGTGTAAATCTGCTATTGCACCTTCTGCTCTTAGCATCCATTTATTCATTTGTTCATCTTTTGAAATCCTCGCGTCCGTTAATTTTGAATCTACTATTAGGTGGTCTATTTGTTTTAGGCTGTTCGAGTCTATTGCTTTTCTTATGAGTGCAGTTTGATTACTTACAATGGTTTTGAGTTTGTTGCTGGTGTCAAATAATTTGTCTATGTTAGCGTTTACTGTGCTTAGATCATCTTCGTCTAAGGTTCCGAATAATGACTTGGATAGTGATCCTACAAAGTTTAGTAATCCTCTCTTGTTGCGTGAATGAGTGATTATACGTAGATGTAAACTAAAGAGATTTCTAATTTCTTCATTCTTTCATTAATATTTTTCATCTCATCGTTGTATATACAGTCATTCTCGCAATGCTTGTTTAAGATGTTAATAAAAGCGGTTAAATCATCATAATGTTCAAATATTTCAGTTATATCTAATCCTACATAAACGTCTACTACGTTGGTGTATAAGTATGCTTTGTCAAGCTTCTCGTGAAAGATTGAATTCTCTTTTAATTCCACCATCTCTAGCCCGTTTGAGATGCAGAAGTGTCAGGCGGCTGTGATCGCCCTGGAAAGTAAAATTTTAGTCTGTTGCCATGAATCTTTTTAGTAAACCCGTCCACTAAAATCTCGTAGTATGGCGTTACAACTTTCTTTATGACATATGGTCCTAACCATTCGACGTCTAATTTATTCTCTTTGTGATCGTTGTGTATTAACACATTGTCACCTTCTTTAAAAATTGTCTGGCTTCTAACTATCCTTCTGTCTTGGTCTCTTTTGTGTCTCTGTTTACTCTTTTCCAGCGTCTGTATGGCTCTGCGTAGTCGACTGTCCCATTCTTTCTTTCTAAACTGTACATCGTCCGCGTAGGTACGTTGTGCGTCAGAGGATATGGAGGAGGGTAGGTTGGCTTGTTGTCCAAACGTTAATTCAAATGGAGTGAATCCCGTAGATTCATGTACCATTGTGTTGTATGCTAAGCAGCAAAAATTTAAAATCTCGTCCCATTCTTCATTTCTTTCCTTCTGTGTTGTACGTATCATGTCCTTTATGACAGCGTGTGTTCTTTCGAGTGATCCGTTACTCTGAGGGTGAAAGCTCGTAGTTTTAATATGTTTTATCTTAAACGCCTTTTCGTATTCTTGCATGAGGTGCCCTATAAAGTTGTTCCCTTGGTCTGTCAGTATTTTCTTGGGTGCAGAAAATATGTAAATATAATGATTTAATAAACCGTTCCATATACTTTCGGTTTGTTGGTTCTTCAGCGGTACAAGTATCAGGTATTTTGTTAGTTCGTCATGTATTGATAATATGTATTGGTTACCTTGTTTCGTCTTTGGTAGTGGACCTAATAAATCCATTGCAATTTTCTCATTTGGTTTTGACGGTGTGTCTGGTATTACCGCTTCTTCTTTTGGCCTTATTCGTGTAAGTTTATTCTTTTGGCATACTTCGCAGTTCTTTACATATTCTTCTGTTCGTTCGAATAATTTCCTTATCTTATATTTACCTCTTATTCGTTCGTATGTCTTCTGTATACCGGGGTGTCCTATCAAATCATGATTTTCTTTTAGTACAGCTTCCGTTTGCTCATCAGTTAATGGTATTATGCTTTTGGGTGCAAAAATAAATTCTTTTACTTGGTCGTTAAAATAGATCATCATTCTGTAGATCATATTTCGTTCTGTTTCGTTAAAGTCTTCTTCTTGTAGGCCAATTTTATTGTGTTCTTTGATTATTTCATGTAATTTAATTATCCATTTCGATTTGTTGTATTCTCCTAGAGTTCCTTTCGTTATCTGGTAAAATGTCAAGTCATTGGGTTTGAGGGGTAGTATTTTGGGCAGTGCGGATTCTTTATTCCACTGATCGAATAACTGTTCGTGGCTAATCAGTACGTTGCCTTTAAATGTCGTTGTTCTTGTTATCGCGTGGACTCGCGATAAAGCGTCGGCGGCGGTATTGTCTTTCCCTTTGGTATACTCGATTTCGTACTCGTATTCTTCTAATCTCAATCTCCATCTCATTAGTCTCGAGGAGGGGTCTTTGCAGTTATGTAACCATTTTAATGCTTGGTGGTCGGTTCGTATCGTGAATTTTCGTCCTAATAGGTGCTGTCTTAATCTTTTTATTGCCCAAACAATTGCTAATAGCTCTTTCTCGGTAGTCGTGTAATTCTTTTCTGGAGGGTTCAATGTCCTTGATATATAGCAACACGGGTGTCCGTCTTGTGATAGTATAGCGCCTAGTCCCTCGTTACTTGCGTCGGTTGTCAAAGTAAATGTTTTACTAAAGTCTTGGTATTTTAATACTGGGTGTTCGCATAAGGATCTTTTTAATGTATCAAAAGCGTTCTGAGTCTTGTCCGTCCAATGGAATGATACGTCTTTCTTTGTTAATTCTGTCAACGGTTTTGCGATTTTTGAGAAGTTACGTATAAATTTTCTGTAATATCCTGATAGTCCTAGGAATGATTTTATGTCAGTCGGATTCTTTGGTAATCTAAAATTTTTCACTGCGTCGATTTTCTTTGGGTTTGGCTTGACTCCTTCGGCTGTTACTATATGTCCTAAATATTCTAATTCTGGCTTTAAAAATTCACACTTGTCTGGTTGGATCTTTAGTCCTAATTCTCTGAGTCTTTGCAATACAATTGCTAAATTCTTATTATGTTGTTCGATTGATTGTCCAAAAATTATAATGTCGTCTAAATATACGAAGCAGTTGTTGTTTATTAATCCTCTTAATGCTGTGTCCATCATGCGTTGGAATGTTGCTGGAGCGTTCTTTAAACCAAATGGCATTCGGTTGTAGTGGTAATGCCCTTGCGGTGTGGAAAATGCAGTGTATTTCTTGGAAGCGGGGTTCATAGGTATTTGATGGAATCCTGAGGATAAGTCTAGTGCGGAAAAGTATTTGGAATTTCCTAATTGGGAAAGGATGTCGTCGATTTCTGGGAGTGGATATGCGTCTTGGTCAGTTAATTCGTTTAAGCGTCTAAAGTCGATTACAATTCTCCATTTTTGTTTGCCTGATGCGTCCGTCTTCTTAGGTACAACCCATACTGGTGAATTATAGGGTGAGTCCGATTCTTCGATGATTCCTTTATCTAACATTTCTTTCATTTGCCGGTTTATCTCTTGCTTATGGCATTCTGGTGGTCTATATGATTTTGTGTTTATAATTTTGTCTTCTTTGAGCGTTATCGTGTGTTTTGTCAAGTCCGTGCATGGTAAAGAGTCTGATTCTAAATTAAATACGTCTGAATAATGCAATAAAATTTTTTCAATTGGTTCGCGTAATTCATGTTCGATGTGTGAAATTCTCACAAGTTCCTTAAATTTTGCAATATGTTCGATTTCTGAAATATTCGTAATATCATTAGAGATAATGCAATCTTGCTTACCAGAGTTGATAAAGCATACTCGTGTGGGTTTTCCTTCTAGGTATACGGTATGAGCGGTGATTTGACCTGGTGGTGATACGATCGGTTTCTGCAAATGAATGGTGTTCCCGTCTAAGGTTAACGTGTTATTGGTTAAAGCATATTCATAGTTTTCAAGAAATGGTAGGCCTGCAATGGCGTCTTCTATTAACGGAAAGTTTTGTTCAACAATATAAAACGTATGTTTCTTATTCATGAAATGTATGATCATGCTTTCGTTAGTATGGTATTTGTCGGTGCCCATATAAAATGTTCGTGGTTCACATTTCACTGTTTTAAAGTCTGATCGTCTTTTAATTAGATTAATGCCTGAGCCTGAGTCAATGAGTAATTGTTCTGTTCTTCCGTCGGTGGTTCGTTGTATTGAAAAAGTGGGCAATCTTCCTGTTGTTGTGTTAACTCTGATTCGTTCGAGTCGGGGTTTTGGTATTCGTCTGAATTCTCCTCGTATATGTTGTTCACTCTCCGTGGCGGTAGGTTTTGTTGGCTGGGTACACGAAAATTTGCGCACTGGTTAGCCAAGTGTCCTATCTGATTGCACTTAAAACATTTCATTTCTCTGCGTTCTATCACAGCTCGTTGTTCTGCTCGCTGAAAGCTGTTGGTGGTTCGTGCTGGTGCAGCTCTTGGTTGGTTAAAGCTGTCGTCACGCCTGATCGGTGCAGCTGTATCCCGGCGATTGCGTAATATTGGTGGTGCAGTTGTCGGTACTCGGTATTGTGCTGAGCGTAAGCGTTTCTTTTCGCTGATGGTCGTCTCTGCCTGGAAGGCGGCTTCCTGTGCTTCCATCAAATCTTTCGGTGATGCGGCGGATACTCTTGTTTCGATGTCGTCCCTGAGGTTCAAGATGAAAATTTTCACTGAACGTCTGTTCTCCAAATCGATTGCGACTCGTCGTTCGATATCGTTTTTGTGTTCATATTGCAGTGCATATGTCAGTTCGTTGAGTAATTTTCTGAACCGGATAATGTAACTGTGCACGCTTTCTGTAACACCTTGTCGTATTTGTCGTAAACGATCTCTCGCACTGTCTGCTGTGGTTGGAATACTCACGAATTGTCGCAATGCGTCGTACAGTTCTGCGTATGTTTCGATATCAAGGTGGCGGATGCTTCGTTCTGCGTCATCTGTTATGCGGGTGGCAATGATCAAATCCAATAGTTCTTCCTTTTCTCGGCATCGGGAGCGGGCTTTTCGGATTTTCTTTATAAATCCCTCGACTCCTATGTCGTCTCTTCCTTTCAGTATTGGGATAAACTGTACTGATAATTTTGCCGAATGCGTTGATCTTTCGTAGGTATCTCGACCGGGTTCTTCTTCTTCGTCCTCGTCGTCGGATGGTTCTCTTCTTGGTTCTTTGACAGGCTTTGTCAGGTTATTCTGTTTAGAGTTCCTTTTTGTATGAGCAGTGCGTACACTCTCGTCCTCGGTCATAAATGAACCGAAATCGGATGGCGCAAGGCTTCCTGCAACTCGTAAGCTTGCTAAGCTTTTACCCAACGTTTCGATTTCTCTGGCTCGTTTGCTGTTTTCTTCATTTGCCATGAGTAACATTTTTCTCATTTCAGCAAGGCTTGTTTCTGTCTTCTCGCTTTGTATTTGCATCAGGTCAAGGAGCTGTCTAATTTCAGTCTTTTCTTCCTTTTTTTGTGCGCTTGCCATTCTTACTGATTTTCTACTTTCGCTTGAATTAGTTGAATCTTGACTGGAGAAGCTGTCCCTTCTCACTCTATATTTCACAAATGAATCCAGTATTTACCTGTATAATTCTTCGTAGTAGGTGCTCCGTAGAGTTGACCGGTTGAATCAATAGCTTTCACTTGGATTCTTTCTTCACATTGGTCGGCCCGTAATAGTGTGTTCGTCTTCTGGTGTAGCGCGTAGCCCTGATCTTATTATTCTCTCGTAGTAATAATAAATGGTCAGTTTTCCGAAGAACAGTAAACACTATCCTGGCAGGATCGCCAAAATGTCACGTAATTAATCGCGAAACTTCACAAAAAAAAGGAGATGTTGAGCCGCAGCCCAACACTCTAACTTTTATTCACAGTACAATAATACTTATCGTTACGCGCGTCCTCGCCTCCAAATCAAGACTAAAGGAGTTCGCCTTCGGGTGGTCCTTATATACTAAATTCGTTATCTTAAGCTTATCGATACTAGGAAGGGAACAGTACCGAGAACAAAGGGTTAATCATGTGCTAATTACAAAGGTGACGTTATAATGTAAGTCGTCACAAATACGCGGTCCTCCCGGTACTATCGTATTCCCGAAGATTCTACGATACCGACACAAAGAGCCTACTGCTCGGGCGCCAGGCACCGGAAGGGTGCCACGCGAAATGTAAATCTCCGGGAACCGCGAGATGGACGGAAAGCGCGGAAGGGTCGGCGGTTCGGACACTGGGATAGCGGGGGCAGCTCTCACGGCACAGCGGGTCTCGCGGGGCGGAAATAACAACGCGATAAATGGGCTCCAGTCGTGTATTTTGGGTGGTCAAATTTACAAAACCGCGGCCACGTGGCCGCACCCGAGAGCCCGCGCTCTTCATACACAGTTGCGAGAGGGTGGTCATATCGCAGCGCGAGGTGGTCGAATTTAATACAACAAATGTCCGCGCTCGTGCGGTAGTTCGGCACGAGAAATTCGCGCCCGCGGGAGCGAGGTGCGGCGGGACGCAGATGGTCGGCGCAATTACACAGGACTGTCGCGATAACCCCGAAACGGTACGGTCGCGGAGATGGTCGACCGCGGAACCGTACCGGAGATCCGGACGGCGGAATGCAGCTCGCGGCGCGAGGCGATACAATATTCGGCGAGCGAACCGACAGTAGGCCGACGCGAGAGAACGCAAGCGACAGCAAACAAAAGCGGCGTGAAAGACTGCAAATTGCGACGGCTGAGGCTCCTCCGAGGAGAGGCTTCCGTATCTTTTTCCGACGGGAAACTACGACATCACTCAAAGCACCGACGGCCGGCGCGAGAAATATGTGCGAGGCGTGAAACGCCCCGGTACACGAAAGATGGAGAACGAGCCGTGATGGCAACGGGTCCGCCCACCGACCCGCGAGCTCGCGTGGTAGCGAGGGCGCGAGGTTGACGTCGTACACTCGGGCCGTTCTCCTGCGAAACTTGCGAACCAACTCGCGATATTCTCTGAACGGACCGATAGCGTGAACCACTTACGCTTACCGTTCTTCCGCTACGACTATTTACTCTCTCGAGCCCTTTCTGCTCGGACCGCTGGTGAACGACGGGGATCCGCACCGGCACGAAAACACTACGCTCTCGTCGCGGTATCTCGGTCGCGAGTCGGAATTTCGGCGCGTCTAGCGGCTCGACGGATCCGCGACGACGGGGTCCTCGTTATCCCCACTCTTATTCCTAGTCCTTATTTTTCCTACGGGGCGCGCTTCGCACGCGGAAGTCTCCGAATACAGGGCCGTGCCCACGACAGGTCCTAGGGCCCCGGACCATGCGCGAAAAAACCTTCCGGTCGCCTGTTGCGGCCGGGAGAAGCAAAGGGGTCCGTTCTACGGTCTCCCCCCGGAGACGGCACGCTCACATCACCCACGCCGAGGCCCCGCGGTAAGTGGCGGGGTGAGGCGGCGGCAGGACCGCGAAATTCGTTTTTAGATGTTCGACGGGACCTCCGCCCCGCGTCGTCACCTCCAAGTTGTTTGTCCCGGGTGCTGCGTTCTATCCCCTTAACACCTGTGCACAGGACTTTGGTTGTTTTCTCGAAATCGGCCATAATTCGTCGTGGGAATTCCCGTGAAGCGAGGCGCCCTTCTGGGCCTCCCAGAATCCGTCGGTGCGTCGTACTCGCCCTGAAACTCGGCCGTGCTCGGCACACGCAAAAGACCTCAGTCGTCGATCGATAATCAATACGGAAGCCCCTCTGGGGACGCTCGCCGACCTCACGAGCCGTCACTGCAAAACTTGCAACGTCACAACTTATTTAACCGATAATACCACTTCTAATGCTGGACTGCAATTATTCAAGTAGAGGTAGTAACGAAATAAAAGTGTTAAATAATGAAACTAACTTTCGACGGATCTTATCCATATAATGCTATTTGGTGGCAGTAATATTGCTATTTGTACAAACGCACAGATACACAGATTCTTATATCTTGCAATGCACGTTGGTTTTTTCTCCGTCAACCGATATCGATGAAATTTTCAGTTTGTGTACCACTAACATAGAGGTAAAGACACATATTTTAAATTTTTATTGCGAATTTGAATAAAAAAGTTTTGAAAAGTGTCTAAGTCATTTTAAGTTTTAATTATAATTGTATTGTTTGCTATTTTTTATACCTTATAGTATTGTTTCTTTACATTTTATATTTTTTATATTTTATAAGCAATAAACTTTATGTATAATCATATTTATTAATTGTATTGTTAAATTTAATTTTCTGTGAGTAATTGTCAACACATATACATTAGTAACCACATCTAGACTTTTGCCCGAAATTCGGCAATTTGTCCGCACTGTGCAACGCGGCGAAAAGCGAGCAGTCGAACTCGAGGCGAGAAGGACTCTCCCCGTCTCTTTCTTTTCATATGCTGTCCTTCTTTGCGTCCGAAACTTCTGTCGTTCATTACACAAGTAAATATCATCGGAATTTTGTCATATTTGGTACCGTTTTCCTTAGAAAAATGCCACGAGTATGTTGGTGAAAGTCCGATAGAAAAATAATTAACAATGAAAAAGTTTATGTTTTTATTTAAAGGCCTGTGCTCACGCTAATCTTTCATCTTTTCCGAACGCTTCGACTCTCCACGGCTCTTTCTTTCCCATACGCTGTCCTTCTTCGCGTCCGAAAATTCAATCGTTCATTACACAAGTAATTATTATCGACATTATATCATATTTGGTTTCATATGCTATTAATCAGAAAAATGCCACGAATATGTTGGTAAAAGTTTCATAAAAAAAACGAAAAATAAAGAAGTTTTGTAATTGGATTAGTAGTGGTCTTCTGGTCTCACACCGATATAGCCGACAATGTGTGGCCCACTTCTCGGCGACGACGGTTCTCGAGTTTCGCTGACCGCTTCTCTGTGCAACATTATATCGGAAACGGATATTCTCTCCGTTTGAATGGCAGTCATTTTGGTGTGTCATAGGTTACTTATGGCAGAGTTGAGCAAAATATTTATCTAAATAAAAATTTCGAATAACGAATAAAAGATAAAAAAATGTTTATTCGAAGGTTCGAATAAAAAAAGTATCTTTATTCGACGAGTATCGAATAAATAATTTTATTCGACGAGTATTTATCCGACGAAAAAAGATAATTTTTTTATTCGAAGCGGATTTATTCGAACTTCGAATAATTTTTTCATCTTTTATCTGTATCTTTTATTCGAAGGCTTCGAATAAATCTTGGAATAACTTTTGCCGAGCGCCGAGCTTCAAAGACCCAGCGACGACAGACGACATACAATGTAAGCGGATGGAGAATCGCGCACGTATGAAAGTTTAAATTTTTAGATTTTCAACATATCCTCATAAAATTGTGACGAGCGAATGGAGGGGATTTTCCTGATGAAAATGAGGTCAAATTGCAGTGTAATCGAACAAGTTTCACTGATACGTAATGCTACAATAAAAATTACAATCTCATTAAAGACAGTCCAAATGATGTCGTGTTTGGACTCATTTTGATCGGGATAAGCTCTTCAACTCATTCGTATTAACAATATTGTTCTGATTAAAAACATAAAAGCATAAATTGCCAATAATACACGATTCTCCATCTGCTTACATTGTAGGCTGTTGGTCGGTCGCTGGTCTTTGAAGTTCCGAGCTCGTAGAGTCGCGAGATATCGGTGTGAAACAACTACCAATCCAATTGCAAAACTTCATTATTTTTCATGATTTTTTTATGGGACTTGCGCCAACTAATTCGTGGCATTCTTCTGATTAAAATGACACTAAACACGGTACAAATTGGACTGTATTTAGTATTTTTATCCGTAGATTTATTCGAAGGCTTCGAATAAATCTTCGGATAACTTTTGCCAGCTCGACGAATAAACCGCGACGACGCCCGACGAGGACCGACGAGCGCCGAACGTCGAAGACCAAGCGACTGCTAAACGGCATACAATGTAAACGGATGGATGATCGAGCATTATTAGCAATTTATGCTTTGATGTTTTTAATCAGAACAATATTGTTGATACGAATGAGTTGTAGAGCCTATCCCGATCAAAATGAGCCCAAACACGACATCATTTGGACTGTCTTTAATGAGATTGTAATTTTTATCGTAACATTACGTATCAGTGACACTTGTTCGATTACACTCGAATTTGGACTCATTTTCATTAGGAAAAGCCCCCCAATTCACTCGTCGCAATTTTATGGTGGTATATTGAGAAATCTAAAAGTTTAAACTTGCATTCGTACGCGATTCTCCATCTGCTTACATTGTATGCCGTTTGTCAGTCGCTGGGTCTTTGAAGTTCGGCGCTCGTCGGACCTCGTTGCTGTTTATTCAAGCTGGCAAAAGTTATTCGAAGATTTATTCGAAGCCTTTGAATAAAAGATACAGATGAAAGATGAAGAAATTATTCGAAGTTCGAATAAATCCGCTTCGAATAAAAAAATTATCTTTATTCGTCGGATAAATTCTCGTCGAATGAAATTATTTATTCGACAAAGATACTTTTTTTATTCGAACCTTCGAATAACGAATAAAGTTAAAGTATCTTTTATTCGAATCGTTATTTAAATAATTTTTATCTAAATAGTGCCCAACTATGTCTGGAAGTAGCGCATTCGATTCCCGGTTCGGCGAGGCGCACATTTTGCTATAACTTTTGAACTAAAAAAGATATCAAAGTGAAATTTAAACTGAAAAAATTAAAAAGAATCGGGTTTAATGGTATGTACTGAAATATATTTTGTATTTTTAAATAATTCTTTTTGTTTTTTAAATTTAATTACCCTTAAAAAATGTTCAAAACTAGTTATTATAAATATTGTTGTTCAATCTTTTATCAATCCCAAATAATTAAATTTATTAGAATATATATGCTGCAAATGAAAAACAATATCAGAAGTAGATTGAATAGGTAGCTATTAAATAGTCAAATGAAATTAGTGCTATCAACGTCGTATTTTATTAAATTAAATTTAAACTACGTTCTTACTTTTGGCTAATATTGAACTAATTTAATTTCTTATAATTAAGTTATTACATTGTTGTAGTTGTAATTGCACAGGGAAGAAGACTGATGTAGTAGAAAGAACAAGAAAAAAGTGTTTAACGAAAAAAAAAATCATTCCTTGCGGGATTCGATCCGGGACCAAAATATTCTCAGCCGGAGACGTTATGTTATTATTATTATTACATTACGTCTCCTTCGATGCACTCGCGTAACAGCCGTAATGGAATTTAGAGGAAACAACATTCTTTTGTTTCATTCATCATATGAATCCTCGACATGAGATTTAAAATTATATCAGCAACAGCGCCATTGTAGAATATCGGTTCCACAATATTAGTTCTCGATGATATGGTAGGATGTGACACGGAATGGTACGGGGGCTCTAGAGTAGGGCTGTGCGAGTACCCGAAAATGCGAGCCGAGCTTAGCTCGGCTCGATTGTGCGAGTCGAGTCGAGTACTCGCACGATGCGAGCTACCCGCACCGATGCGAGCTGCTCGCAACGAAGCGAACGGCTCGAAATAAAATCAGGCGTAAAATGACATGATGCGAGTTACAGCGGGAAGATCAGCACATCGATATTATCAAGCATTTTAGTATATTGACAATGCTAAATGTTTGCGATGTTTTATTATATATTTTGATAGTGAAATGTTGATTCAGAATTTGTATAACCCTTATTGAAAATAATTATGCAATAACAACTATTTCCTAGATTTATGTAAATAACTAGATATGAAGAACGGTATTTTATATATTCCTTTATATTATACTCCGGGGTTCAGTGTACAGTCGTAAAAATGTGTTGTTGCAAAATTGTTTATAATGTTGAAAATTAACGTTAAACTTCGTTAAATAGTTTTTGAAGGAATGGATATATAAATATTGTATAATATTGATGTGTATTTATACGAGGTCGCCGCCGCGTCTACAATGTATGCTGGCGGTTCGTCGGCGTGCTCTTTGATCGGCGTGATCTTTGGTCGGCGTGACAGCTACTAGATGACATGTAATGAAAACTCAGGAAAAATTGCGTTATATAATTGCGTTAATTGTCTAGCTAGGAAGTAGATTGAACTTTGCTGCCACTACGAATTATTTGGTAGTTAGCATGATTTTGGACCATCGTATAAAAGATCGACTGTTATCCACGGAGAAGAGCCAACAATTGCAAATTGAAAAATGATTTCGAGATGAAAATCGGTAAACTTTTTACAAACATTAAAATATTAACTAAACAGAAAGTATGACGAGTGTTGAACGTAGACATCAGATCCTTTTAAAAGGACCTAGCCTATTTATGGTCAAAACTGCCCTTAGAGGTTTTTCAATGATTAATGAACAATTCGAAAGCTGACTAAGAAAAACCCCTCTGAGTAAAATTTCAACCCCCTATCTTGCCCATGAGGTTGGTTACAGGGTAAATTAGATTTCGCGCTTCTCCGCGTATTTTCCGCACTCTGATGCTTCCTAAATTTTCTGAAAAAATGTGACATATTTTGGATTCTAAGGCTGACTTTTGATAATTTTTTCAGATTTTTTTGTTACAAACTGTGGTCGTAAAAAAATGAAAAACCTCCAAAAAATCGGAAAAATGCAGGTTTCTCAAAAATATGAAAACATACTATTCTACTGTTTAGTTCCTTGTTAAAGTACTATAACAGGCAGTGTCGTCAATTTTTTTTAGATTTTTTGTTGTGAGACATCATCGTCAAAAAACAATAAAAACCGAATTTTTTCGACGTTTTTGCTATTAGGAGGAAAGTTACATTTGTTGGTTTTATCGCAGATATATATTAAGTAATTTTTAGCATTATTAAATTGAAACAAGTAATTGTTTGACCTAAGAAATGTGATTTAAGAGAAAGAATAAATTGTATTTTGTGTGATATATACCAGAATGTTCGTAAAGTTTTGTAACATCGCCAGACGTCGAACTAAGGAGCGGATATGCTGGGGTTCTTATCCCGTCGGTGGTAAATGTTTTTTCCCATACATCATTTTTATTTTTTCAATTTCTTATATTATTTATTCATGTGATTTTAACAATATTTTTTTAATGTTCTAAAAATATTGAAGTAACATTGATTAGGCAATGAATATTTATATTATTGTGTTCGTCCACGATTTCCGCCAGATATGAAATTGCTTGTGAAAATTGGTAAAATTCCGTGAAAAGAATTTTGAAATCCACTTCTGTCATTTCCAGAAAATCAAGAAATCAATACTGTTTGAAATGGAATCTTTTTGCGGTTCCAATTGTTTTGACCATCTTAATCGGCTATGCCCTTTTAAATCTTATCACCTATACGTGCACAGTACCGAATGACAGGCTGTTGGAACTTCCAACTTGTGTGAAAGGTTGTAGACTGGCACATATTGGCACGAATGCGTACAAATATATATCAATATTATACAATATTTATATATTCATTCCTTTCAAAAACTATTTAACGAAGTTTAACGTTAATTTTCAACATTATAAACAATTTTGCGACAATACATTTTTACGACTGTACACTGAACCGGAGTATAATATAAAGGAATATATAAAATACCGTTCTTCACATCTAGTTATTTACATAAATCTAGGAAATAGTTGTTATTGCATAATTATTTTCAATAAGGGTTATACAAATTCTGAATCAACATTTCACTATCAAAATATATAATAAAACATCGCAAACATTTAGCATTGTCAATATACTAAAATGCTTGATAATATCGATGTGCTGATCTTCCCGCTGTAACTCGCATCATGTCATTTTACGCCTGATTTTATTTCGAGCCGTTCGCTTCGTTGCGAGCAGCTCGCATCGGTGCGGGTAGCTCGCATCGTGCGAGTACTCGACTCGACTCGAGCTCGGCTCGCATATGCGAGCTTGGCTGCAGGCCTACTCTAGAGCCCCCCGAGCGTGAGACAGAAAAATACATTGGGTGATTGGTCTACTCCTATACCTCGTCTGTGATAGTGACTGCTGACGACGACAATGATCGGAAAGAGAATACAGCGCTCGTAGCGAAAAATGCCGGAACTATATTTGAGCAAAATAATAGCTGTGGGATGGTTTTTCGGGGGCGGCAAATCCTTTGTTTAATACGTAATTATACAATATAATAGGCGTTGCATTGACATTGTATATGTCACCGCTAGAGCGCTCGCCGTCAACATTCTCACTAAGAACCCGGTTATTTAAGAAAATGTGTCCTTATATCTACATTCTGCCGAATATTGCAAATTACGCCTAGAAAACGCAAAAGTAGGACCTGTTCGTTCGCGAGCGCTCTAGATTTATCTTTTATCTAACGCTTTTCACCCCTGGAAAGCCCCATCTTTGCATTATCGAACAATGATTTGCCGCCTCTCGAACCCTTGCAATCTTTTTCGTTCTTGCGGATCTAGCGTTGTGTGGGGCATACCATGGCACACGCACACGGCACGCCCACGGCACACACACTGTCATTTGAGCTTCTCCTAGCGGCCGTTTGTAGCGTGAAGATCGCTAGGAAGCTTCTCCTAGTTCCTGTTTGGAGCGTGGCGACTCAAAGCCACGTAGGAAAACTGGCCCGTAAGGCTGGCAGTCTTTATATACAGGGTGGCCCACATAACTCTGAACAGCTCAATATCTCGAAAACTATGCCATTGATTTTAAAGTTCTTAGTCTTAAATTGCATGGAACTGAAGGGCCTTTCTGACTACATAAACGTGAAGTGGCCTCCCTTCCCTTTTAACGGGGGAGGGGAGGTACCTTTATAATTTTAAATGGAGCCCCCTATAAAATGTTACATATTTAGATTCTACAGGAAAAAACAAGTCAATTTTGTCTGAAACATTTTTTTGTCAGATACTTCCATGATGAGATATAACAGTTTGAAGTTTCGAGTTGTAGGTACTTGAAGCGCTCGGAAATAGCGTTATGGAATTATACGCGCTTGAGTCCTTTGCTTATTCATGAAGAAACACAAACAATAATATTTACAATTCTTGAGTTTGACTCACTTATCTATGAAAACGTTTTCAGTTTAGAGCTGTTATTCAAGCAGTAACATTGTGATTATGGCTACTTTTGACACAGAAGTGAATATGTTATTAACGTTAGGTGAATGCCAAAAAAATTATCGGCGTGCAGCAGTGATGTTTTTTGAATGTTATGGGATCAAACAATGTCATGCAACATTTCATAATTTAGAAAAGCGGGGATATGTAAAGGACAAAGTTATGTTTGAACCACCGACGACAAAAGAGGATATGAAATAAAGAATACGTGACGCTTGCGCTTCAGTGACTCCCGAAATGTTAAAAAATGTTAGAACAACTTTGATGTTTCGAGTAAATAAATGTTTACAAGCCCGTGGTGGACATTTTGAACATTTAATTTAAAGTACATTTTATTTCTTCACGAATAAGCAAAGGACTCAAGCGCGTATAATTCCATAACGCGCTATTTCCGAGCGCTTCAAGTACCTACAACTCGAAACTTCAAACTGTTATATCTCATCATGGAAGTATCTGACAAAAAAATGTTTCAGACAAAATTGACTTGTTTTTTCCTGTAGAATCTAAATATGTAACATTTTATAGGGAGTTCCATTTAAAATTACAAAGGTACCTCCCCTCCCCCGTCAAAGGGGAAGGGAGGCCACTTCACGTTTATGTAGTCAGAAAGGCCCTTCAGTTCCATGCAATTTAAGACTAAGAACTTTAAAATCGATGGCATAGTTTTCGAGATATGGAGCTGTTCAGAGTTATGTGGGCCACCCTGTATATCTCGTCGGTGGCCCGGTTCTGTTTCAGGGAAGACGACACGGTTCTGTGCCATGCTAAGGCTGAGCAGATGTCAGCACTATATCGGGAACGCCGAAAACCCGGACGTGAGCACTCTCCTATCCTCTCTGCTTTGAGGCTCGCATTTTAACACTGGGGCTGGCAGTCTTTGTAAATATCTCGTCGGTGTCTATACGTAGTCTATTTTGGAAATGGAAAGTGCTGAACAAATAAAGGTGGTGCTTTTGAATAGCTGTTCCAACGTGATTTACTTTTGAAAACAGTTTAAGGATTAGAGAAAATCTTCACGATTTAGAAACAAAAAAGTACGTATTTACTATAGAAGAATATGTTGCCTTTTAATCTCGGAACACCTGCAACATCAAGCAATACAAACTACGGATTTGGACAGAAGTAAATATCTATAAACACTTTTACATTTCCTTCTAACCTCAATATGATATTATAATACATATCGGGAAACTAAATCTATTACATAAAGTGAAAAATTGATTCGAATGTTTCAGGCCAGCAAGTGGTTTTAACTTAACTAGTACACCTTTTGGCGCAACTACATCAGCATCAACATTAACTTTTGGACCTACTTCAACACCAACGACAACTGTTAATCTTAATTTTGGATTTAGTAGTACTCCTGCAGTGTCAAACACACAAACACAGTCTACTGGTTTAGTTTTAGGAGCTAATACAAATTCCACAACTACTACTAATAGTTTATTTCCAACAACAACTATTTCTGCACCATTGTTCAGTGGACTTAGTTTTGGAGCACCTACAACAAGCAATAATTTGACATTTGGTGGTACATCGAATATACCCTCTACAGGAAACAGTACTTTTTCTGCTCCTTCTAGTACAAGTACATACAAAATATTAGATGGACTGTATTTTTTTATACTACTGTTTACACTATGAAAAATACATGTACATATTTCTCATTTTTAGCTTCGCTTTTTGGTGGACCTGCTACCAGTGATGGTTTGTTGACATCAAAAACAGTTGCTAGTACTGTAACTGCTACAAACAAAGGTTTGGGAGGCTTAGATGTATCTGCGAGTAATAAAGGCCTCTCACAAGGAAACAGTAATCCAACAACTTGCAAGGAAAATGTTTGGCCACCAGAATTAATACAAACAATAGAAAAATTTAAGTAAGATTTACATAAAATATTGAAGAAGATATACATCATATATTAAAATGGAATAAAATTAATTCAGCGGAAACTTTTATTTTAGGGAATTTGTGAAGGAACAGAAAGTATTGTCTTCTGACATAGCAAGAGGTTCTGCGAGACCATTACATAGATGTGCAGAAGACACAGCATTACTGATGGAAATTTTAACTACATTAGCAGGTTCTGTCCAGCGAGATCGTTCTGCAGCTGATAAATTGAAACAGGATACAGCAAAATCATTACAAAATGCTGAAATAGCACAAAGAACACATGATACCCCACCAGGACTACAATATGAAAATAATGCACCACTGTTGTTTTTCATGGAATTGGCTGATAATTTCGAACATGATTTAATGCTCTTTAGATCTCAAATTGAATCAACAGAAAAACATATACAAACGATGATGACCCCAAAAACTCTAACACCACAAGGTAATTTTGTTAATATTTATTTTCATAGTTTAAAAATTTTACTATAGTGTTTCATTTTCTTTTAGAGTTAACCATGGCTATGAGTAAACTTCATGAATCCTTGGTAGCTGTTGCTGGTAAATTACAGGGAGTGCATTCAAAAGTACAACAGCACAAAGAGCAATATCTGAATTTTAGAAAATATGTTCTAAAAGACAATACAAACGTTTTCGAAGATATTAAAATAGAAGGAAAAGCATCTCGAAGTAATATTGGAAAAATTACAAGTGGCCCAACTCCATTTGGACCAGGTATCCTTTTCATTGAAACTAATTAATAGTCAAAATATTATATGCCTTATATTTGTTCCAAATATTATTTATTTTTTATTTTTGCAGGAAATAAAAGTTTTCTCTCGTCAACAACATTAAATTCTAACAG
This sequence comes from Halictus rubicundus, assembly GCF_050948215.1. Classification (NCBI taxonomy): domain Eukaryota; kingdom Metazoa; phylum Arthropoda; class Insecta; order Hymenoptera; family Halictidae; genus Halictus; species Halictus rubicundus. The sequence goes on from NC_135152.1 coordinate 1,699,270, forward strand.
ATCTGGAAGTTATGAAACTCGAAATCTATTAGGTAAATAAAACGGTTGTGCTTTCATGGTATTGATATATATTTATGTTGAAAAGAAAACCCAAAAAACAACGTATTTTCGTTGTTTCAACTACCCCATAAACATCTCCTACCTTCAGGTCTTGCGTGGATTTAGTATAAGGTAGATTTACTAACATATAACACCCTTTTAGTAGTTAGTATACTTGTCTGTTAATAATGTTTGTAAACTTAATTTACAAATATTTTTTATTTCTAGCCTTGTTTCTCTTGTTGGATTTTGATTTTAATTTTGCCTTTCCAGGAAAAATGTAGAGGATCTATTTTAATTCGAGGTATTAAACTTTTACTTCAATTCTTTTGTGTATTGTCCTTTATGGGAAGGAATGTAAATTTTGTGCATCTAACATATTCCTTATATACAAAAACATATCTTTACTCGTATTATAATAAAAATAGGCATCAAAAAACGGAAGTGTATGTAGAGGCAATGAATGTTATGTTTGTTATGTGACAGCTGTGTCTTTTGTATAGGATGTCCTGCAGTTTCAGAAATTCGCCACTTCAGCGGTGGATTTTGCACACGAAAACAATAAAAAAAAGTTCATAAATAAATGCCTTATTGGACATTGTTTTCGAGTTATAGAAAGTCTTTTGTTAAATACACTGTATTTACTTGCCTTTACAAGAGTAATTTTCCGATACAATTATTCCAACATAATTCACGTTTTAACTCGAAAAGAAAAGCAAATATGACATATTATTTTCTGAACTATTTCTGTTATTTTCATGTGAAGATTCTATCGCTGAAACCCTTATGGGGCACACTGCATATGCTTTTGTGTATCTGTTTCCTTTGTGGTAATGAAAAAACATTTACTTTGACTAAAAAGTATAACATTTCTCTAAATATGTGATATCAAATACAAAAATTCTTTTAATACCTTATGTATCTATCATTTTTGTCAATATTCGTAAACACCCACATAAACACAATTCAAACTAAATAAATGCGGTCTAAAGAATTTTGTTACTTCACAAGTTTGATCCTCGCGTCATTTATATACATAAATGAGCGTATGTTTATATCACGGAACATTTAATAGTAGTAATGCCAAAACAAATAAGTATTGGGTTGAGATGAAAATTCCTGCCGTCTTTTGCTAATCGATTGACCCAAGCAACCGCATGAACTTTCCACTCAATCCAATAAAAGGTAAAAAAATTCAATACCCAATGATAAGTTTATAAGTTTAAAAAAAAATATACATTAAAATTATACATTAAAAATATACATTCAATATACTTAGTTTTTGTATTAAACAACATTAAAATATGTTTTTAGTAGATGAAAAGATTAATTTTGAAAAATCGTGAGTAAAACCGCCATATAAAAAGACATTCCAGCGACCATTTAAAAGTAGTAAACTGTCTAGTGCTGTTGATATTGTTAATAATATATTACTTTCAATAATAATTATTGGAATTTGTGCAGAGCTTTAATTATAGTATGCTAGTCAAACTATCATTTTAAGTAGATTCAAAATAATTCGGTATACATGTTGTTACAGTTTGGAGAAATACAATACCAACATCGTCTGCTACTAACATTAATCTAGGCCCATCATTGAAACCACCAACTGCAAGTTTGACTTTTAATATCCCAACAAATCTCACTGCACCTTTGCCAACAAGTGAATCAAGTTCGAGTTTTCAACTTCAAAAACCTCCTATTGGTAATAAAAGAGGGAAACATTGAATTGCGTCTACATTTATTTTTGTACTACTCTGAATTATACTTACATATTGTTTTCTACTTGATTTCTTTATTATTATGTAACATTACTTTTTCTTATATGGTAACAACCAAATCTTTTTAATGCCAAGAAAGTGTTTGCGTTTTATTTTTTTACAATAACTATAAAGCACTTTTGTTTAACTTGTATCTACAGTAACACAATGAATATTTTATATTAGAAACATAATGTGTAATCGCACAATATTTAAAAAATTTAATTTTGCAAATTATTTCATTAATTAGTAAGTTATCACAAGATATTTACCTTAATCTTATATAATACTCCTATTATAAATATAAAATTATGTTATATTTACATAAGATGTATCCTAATACATACATACATAGAACCCTTCCAGGTATAAACAATAGAAACTTTCAAGATTTAAAGCGTGGTTGTGGTTTTAGCCTTCTATGACAGTAGAGATCTAAGTCTTGATCTTGATGTGTCCTCTCTATGCTTCTATGAAAGATATACTTGGTAAAAGAAAGAAAAATTTTTTTAATTCAAAACGAATTTATTTACAATTTGATTAAACTCTTTTTGTCGGGAAGGGAGAGAAATGCTTTGTACATACTCCCTGACATGCGTCGGATCAGTTATTAGATAATATTATAGGGGAGGGGAGTACCCTCACCCAGGCTATAGTGCAAGATCAAACACACCCACTAAAATTGTCTTCTCTTGCACCTGACAAGGGAATACAGTGAATCCGGGTTAGGATCGAAACAAACAAGATAGGCAAAATCCCGAAGTTGTATGGCCGCCTAGATTCAAGAACAGGGTTTCGAATTCTATCGGCCGAAGAAGGGTCTTCATCCCAATAATTTTTTTCGACGTCGTTGGGGCCATGACTTTGAACGTCTTATTCCAAATGGTCTTTCGAGAGCGCGTTGATAGTTCCTGTTGTGCATGACACAAAAAAAATGTTTTTATGGGTTCCACTGCTGCTCAGGTAAACTATCAGTGTCTCTCCTCTACAACATCATGGAGATAGGAATCGTTTCTCTTCTTGAAACAGCTCTTGGTGAAACAGCATCACACATCCTTATATTATAGGAATATCCAAATTAGGAAACGGATTATTCCATGTGACTTAAATCATCTTTTTGGAACTATGTTTCGAATTTTGATGAAATTTAAATATGTATGTGTAGTTCAAGTGAAAATGGGAGGCGGGGGTTCAACCATCATGTTTTAATCTTCGAAATTGTAAAGCAGACCATAAAATTGTGCCATTTTGGACGTGTTTTACTAAAACTGCCTCCACAACACAATTTATATGATAGTTATTATTAAAGATAAAAACATTTTCTTCTTTTTAAACATCATCGCAAAAGACTGTTCTTCTTAAATAATTTATCATTTTACATTCGAATATCATTTCTTAATGCAAAAATATTATTAATATCTTTGTTTTGCAAATTTTACCACCGGCTCAAGTGTGACAAAATTTGAAAAAATATGGCCATATTTTACGATTCTTCCTCTTTGACATACCGTTTTTTAATTCGCGGAGCCTCAAAACTATTTATTATTTTGGATCCATAAAATTGCTGGATATTCTTTAGACATTCTGAAGTAAAGCGTTTGTCCTAAAATTACAATTTTCACGTAGTAAAAAAAAAGAAAACGGGGAAAGAGGACACGTGATATCATCTACATAATATTTTACCTAAACTGTTGGGATGTTATGCACTCCGAGCGTACAGTATAGGGTAGTACAAAGGACATTGGTTTTTCCAAGCCTGCCTGTGAATACATAGCGGTCGATCAGTCGGTGCGCTTACAATTAGCTACCTGAATCGCCGAACGTCGCGTCCTTTGCCAGTCTTATCTGGTCGCAATTTTTGAGGCTGCGCAAATTAGAAAACGAAATTTTAAAGAGGAAGCATCGAAATAACATTTTCTACCAATTATGTAAAAAAAAAAACTATTATATTCACTTCATCACCAGGTCAAATCTTTCCAGCCATGAGAAATGAATAGGCACTGTTAAAATTGGGTCATTCCACGCAACATCGAACACCTTCCTGAGGTCTTTGGGATTTTTTAAAAATTTGAATATGTTGTAGTCTTTAGTGACCTATCAACGAATCTCAAAGGATATTTTAATTTCTTAAAAATTGTTGATTTTACAAATCGATGAAAATGAGTTTTTTACAGCTTATGGTGAAAACGTAAGAGCATCTAATGAAAATGGTGTCAATTGAAAAAGATGATATTTTCTCCATGTATCCTGCAATTGCTTTAAACAAATGTTGGGAAAAATAGCAAGGGGATATTAAAAAATTTGGAAAAAATGGGGATATAGTCCCAAGTGTCCCCATGACTTGTTTTTAAAAAAGTTGACACTTTAAAATCGACGAAATTAGAATTATTTGAAGAGTGAGCACGTCGGCCGTCCTGGGCGGTATATGTATCGTATGTTTACCTTGATTATTAAGAAATTATTTGGTATGTGGCACTGTCTTACGAAAGCGGTAGCTTTAAGTTCTTAATATGCACGTTGTGTTTGGCGTCGACCGACGACGGTCGGAGTCGCCTGGGGGCCGGGATCACTCAGAAATGAGCCCGCGAGGAGGCAAGGAGAAGACGGGAGAGTCAGAATGTTGTCCTGTTGGTTTTAAATGCACTTTATTTTGTCTGTAAAGACCGTAGCCCTGCCAGTCGCCGAACAATGCACGGAAATCTTGCAGCGTGATTGCCTCTGCTTCGAATCGCGCCGAAAATCTTGAGCGGTACCTTGACGAGGGCCGCCGCGATCGGAAAATCTTCAACGCGAGTTTAGGAAAATCTTGTCGCGAGCAGAGTCACGCACCGCGATGCGGAAATATCGGCTGGTCGAAGAACAAAGTCGCGAAAAGATAGAACGAGAAATGAAACTGAATTTGACTTGAGCGAGAACTGCGAGAGAAGAAAGCTGCTCCGCCAGGGGAGAGCCTTAAATGTTCTTCGACCGGCAGACGTGGTTGTACGCTATTGGCTATGATCGATCGTATGATACCGGTAAACAACTTGGTCGAGATTCGAAGAGAGGAGGTTTACCGGCAATGAGCTCTGACAAATATTATGCGACCTCGCCCAACGGTAACGAGCGATCGCTACGCGACTCGGTACACATTACGGAGCGAACGTTCGACGGTTGTCGTTGTCGTAACGGCCAGCAACTCCAGAATTCGAATCCCGAACACGTTGGTTTGTTAGAGAAGTCCCACACAACTCAAACCATAACGCAGAAGGACTAATAGTACACGAATCAAAGCCATATTTATACATTCTTAAGACTACTTTACATTTCCCTCTCTTTTACCCTAATAATCAATAGAAATTCTTGAAAATATTCGTTTCTGCTACAAATGCTGTAATGTAAATGATCGAGGTAAAACTGTAGTGTCCGGCATTTACCTCCAGCTCTTTTCAGAGCTACCATATACAACGGGGAAAATTCCAGTGTTGATTATCTTAAGAATATACAGTTTAAAAAGGTTCCAGATTTATTTTGACCGAACGCCCAATGATCGTTGAAATTCACAGGCAAATTAGCTATAACAATTGGTATCCTTACACCGCCGTGTCGCGGTGATCAGCACCGCGTCACGCTGCTATCTGCGCCACCTTCTTTAGGTATTAATAAAATAAAAAACGACATATCCAGTAGTATTGTTCAAGATACTATACACGTTTATACTAAAAGCTTATACTTCTTCCATAACAGGCCATAATTCCTTCCTTCGCACGCCACATGCAAGACTACCTTTCATTATGCATAATTATTGTTAAATGGCAAAAAGAAAAAATCCTAAAACACGTATCCCCTATTTTAGATCAAAGATCACACACTCGAGTTTACATTCAAATGAACTAACAATAAATAAGAAAAACTGCAAATACAAATAAAATTTTTAATATATTGTTTAAATAAAAAACTTTTGTCAAAATTTTCTTGCGCGACTACATTTCCCACTAGAAAACACACAATTTAAAAAATAATTTAATTTTTTCGACCTCTGGTTTCTGAGATATCTCAAAAAATGTGGTTTTGACCCCGAACTTTGAGGGCTGTTTTTACCCCTTCAAAGTGGAGGGTTGCCTATATAAAAAAACACGTGTCAAATATTTTTCGAAGAACTACAGTGACTCAAACAATTGATCAAATGTTCGAACAAAACGAAAACAAGTCACAGTACACCTTTCCCAGAACCTTGCTGCTTGTTGATATTGTTACGAGTATCGATATGTTTCGATATCGAGACGTCGCGCCGAATGGTCTTCGTTGCCGCGTCGTCTGATTGACGACGACACAACGGAGACAAGAGAGAGTCGGTTGACGAACGTCGCTGAGGGATGTCGCAAAGCTAAGTACTCGTCCTCTCTCTTTGGTATTTCACTCGTTTTATTCTTTAAAGATGCCCCGAACCCGTAACAATATATATACGAAAAAAGTAAACATTGCGTCGGTACTTCACGACAGTTTAAGCCCTGTAATCGTACAAAGCGGACGTGTATTACGAATTTGTATATTCTGTGCATTATTTGATCGATTATTTGTGTTAAGTTCAATTGTGAAAAATTCTTATATTTTTGGCATTCCTTAGCACAAATATAATTACTGGTGAGTCATAACGTTATATTTAAACATTTGAGAATACGTTTGTGATCAAATAATTAATAAAAAAAATATTTTTAGTCATATTTCATATTGAGACCAATAAAAGCAAGTAAAATATAAGAAATTAAAAAACTATTAATATCTGGGCTTTCTCATCGCGAGATTTCTAAGAAGGTACTGTGTCTTCAGTACGTAAAACTTTAAAAGAAATCATACTAAAAAATAAAGCAGGACGAAAATCAAAGTTGTCCACTACCACAAAGCGATTAATCATACGATCAATCCGTAATGGTAGCGTTGATAATGCTGTACAGATGCAAAAAAATTTAGTCAGACACCATAATATTAACGTAAGCGCTGAAACAGTGCGTAATGCACTGCGAGAAGTGAATTTAAGAGGACGTGCAAAAATAAAGAAACCTCTTCTTACAAAGCGGCACAAGAAGCTTCGACTGCAGTTTGCCGAAAAATATAAAAATTATACAGATCTCGATTGGACACGAGTGATATGGTCAGACGAGACGAAAATGAATCGTTTTGGGGATCCGCTGGGAGATGGATGACTCACAGACGCATCTGATGCGAAATCAGGGAGCTGTAGGATGCGGAAGAACCCAATACAAAATTTGGGAGCCGCTAGGATGGTATAGTTTTCGTAACCCCGTCTATTCTACTACGTTCATTACGTTTGAGTACGTTAAGTAATTCTACGTCTCTTTCGGTTTCTCGAGATTAATTTTACTATTTCGCGGGGGCCGGTTACTACACTAATTTCTCTAAGCTCGTGAATTCCCGAGATAAGATGGATTCGTGCCTCCAGGCACTGGAAAGCGGCGTGGTTTGGACGAGATAAATAAAGTATTAGAGACCCAGATAGAGTAACAAAAGGAAGAATATTCTGTGAAGAAACTATTTACAAACGCGTAGGGCAATAAATACCGCTGTGGTAACGCGTAGAACAATGGTTGTCGGCCTTCCGTACCGAAACCTCGCAACACGTAAGTGGTTCGCAACCAACGCGTGACAAACGCTCGCTGTACGCTCGCTCGACTCTACGCCTGATTCCTGAATCTAACTAGAATGACAACTCAGTACGGATCGCGCCCCGCGATATAGCAGTTCCTGACCCGTCTGATCATCCATGCACTCGGCAAAATAATCGTACGAGTTGTCTGGATGGAGACTCACACAAAATCGCAGTCACTTCACACAACCAAGGAGTCTTCCCTTCGGCACGTTATGTGATATCCGAGCAAGCTCTCACTGAGGTAGCGGTAGAGTGGCATAGATCGTGCACAATCCGATCGAGACAATCGTTAATTTGAAATATGACTTACAAAACGATTTTGTGGTGTCTGTTCGACGCGATTATTGTTCGCTACGTGACGCGTTTCTATTCCTGCGAGACGCAGGGCACAAACTTTTACTAAAATGTGTCATACGGACACACGGCGCTTTCCATTCGCCGTCGCTTATCGATTTCGCGGCTTGCTCGCTGCAAGTTACATACATTCACGATTTAAACAAATTTCCTATTCAATATTCGAACACGGAGCAATCCCGTGATTGCTAATGACTTCTACGCGGTCGCGACCGAAAGTCACGGAGCTTCGGAATAGCGTTTCGACAGTGTCACGACGCGGTTTGTGCTCGTGACGCCTCGGTTTGAAGCGCGTACGCATTGAGAACAGGAAGGACAGTTTGCCTATCTCTGCTAGGTTAGTATGACCCCTCTAATGTTAGTTTGACACCTCGCGAACGCGTGTTTTCCGGACCGCTTTCAGACGTAGAGTGCCGCATTTGCGGCTCGCATCGACCTCCTTCGATCGTTATCGAGTGGGGATCGATGCGTGCGCAATTCGACAAGTGTCGCGATATCTCGCGGTCCTTCTCTATGTCCGGACCCGCGGTAAGATTGTATCGTGTGGGAGCGTTCAATTACTAGATTAGGATATTCGGCAATAATTAAGGGTTTATAGATTACGCGAGTTAACAAACAAGACAAATATATTCTGAATTGAAATTTGTTACAAGTGTCGTTGTTGGTGTCGCGAATGAATTTATAGGAACTATACAATTGAAGAAATTGTACCTATGATGCACGTTTTGACGTACTGGCAATGCGGGGTCAGAGAGCAATTATTGAATGCCAAATAGAATCTATACCGAACTAACGGAATCTATAAGGTTATGATTTGATTCGAAAGGGGCTTTAATCATTATCGATAGAAAGTCTCCCAGTGGTTCTGTGCAGAGTAGGCTGCATCTTGGTTCCGCATTTATCCGCGGGACCCTTAAACCTACAGTTCCCGATATAGTGCTGACATCTGCTCAGCCTTAGCATGGCACAGAACCGGTCAGTCTTTCCTGGAACAGAACCGGTCCGTCTTTTAGCATAAAACTGAACGCACTTTATTTTTTTAACCAGGATTAGAACGTACAGCTTAATTGTTTTATATGAAATATGTAACTAACATGTAAATCTTGTGTACAAAATCTCTAATTAATATAAATTAAGAATAATATTAATTGTAATGATACGTATTTTATTTTTTTCCAAGTTTGTAGTTGCATACTCTAGTTGTCAAAAATGGAAAATCCGGAAAAATTCGAACAAATACAGATCTCATATCGAAGTTTAAAAGCGACCAACCTGAATATTAATTTCATTCATTCATGTCATTTATTGTTTCCCCTTGGGGTTTACAATCCTTTATACAACTCCTCCACCCTTCTCTTACACTTACTCTAAACTTAAGCATAACCTTAACCTAACTTACCCTAACTTAGCCTACTAATCCTACCTACGCCTTAAACCTACACTTACTCAACCTTAACCTAACTTATCTTACCGCTTAACTTATATTTACTTTACATTCTACCGCCAGAAAGAGAGAGAGATCCCACAACGCCCTGTGCCTCACACAATCCCTCACTCATACATTCTCCCCCCTCCCCCATCCCTTCTCACCCCTACCCCCCTGTGGACCTCCTCTTCCGGTTGCTCTCCCAACTGTCACTCCATTCCTTTACCATTCACTCCTTTTCCATTCACTCCCCGGGCCACTCACCCACACGCCCTTTCTCTCCACTCATCCACCCTCCTCATCCATTCCTCCCCCTCACCTTCGTCTCCCAGCACCTCCCCCACCATCCCCTGCCAACCCCTTCCCTCATCTCCTCTCATACAACCCTCCCACACGTGCTCCCACGTCTCCTTCTCCCACATCTTACCAGACCCTTCCAGAATTCCACGTCCTTTTTCAGCAGCCACGCTACATTCCAGAATCTTACCTTTGCCCCTTCGCTCCTCCTCTCCCCCTTCCACCTCTCCTCCCTTCTCCCTCCCCTCCTCCTTCCCCTCTCCTTCCCTATTCTCCTCCTTGTTCCTCCAGCCAACATTCCTCTAACTCGTCCCATCTTCTCAATTTTCCGTTCACCCACATCTTCATGTACCCTATTTGTACATTCTTTCCCTCCCTCCTTGCTGCCTCCGCTTCCTTCTCGATTTTCCACCTCGCTCTTCTCTCCTCTTCCGTCATATCGTCGTCTATTCTTTCCACTGACCCCCTAAGTTTCTTTTTTCCCTCCATAACCTCTCTTTTGTGTTCTCTGCCCTCCAATCTCACCAGCACCATTCCCCTACCGTCCTTTCCTACCCTCCCTATCTTTCCTACCTCCCTGATCCCCTCGGCCTTCAACTCCATCTTCTCCCAAAGCCTGCTAATTTCCTCTCTTATGTCCACTCCCTCCACTTTCAACCTCCTGACAATCACATTGTTCCTCTTCCCCTCTCTTTCCCTCTTGTCCATCCTCAATTCAATCCTCCTTATTCAACTCCTGCTCTCCTCCCTTTCCCGTCCCCCGCCTGTCTCCTCCCACTCCCCTCTTGACTCTCCTGCGCCTCCCTTCCCTCCTTCTCCAACCGGCCCTCTACTTTCTCCACTCTTCCCTCCAACCTTTCCATCCTCTTGTCTGCTTCCTCTCTGTCCCTCTCCCCCCCTCTCCTCGCACCATCTCCTCCATCCACCCCTCTACCTTTGTCATCCTTCCCTCAATGCATTCCAGCCACTTCCATGTCTTTTCCCTGCTTGCCATCTCCTCCCTCTTCTTTTCCCTCCACCTCTCCCTCTCCCTCCCCCAGTCTTCGATCAGCTTCCTCCCTGCCTCCCTGTCTCTCCACACTGCATCCCTCAGTTCCCTCACCTCCTCTATTAGCCCCTTAAGGGCCCGTACCATCTCTCCGCCTTCCCCTGTCCCCCCCCCCCCCACCCTTTGGCGGGGATCTCTTCGTCAGGTCGCTCCTCTTGAACGTCTCCTGCTCAGCCTCCCCCCTCCCTCCACCTCCCCTATACTCCGTTTCCTCCCTACACTATCCACGCTCTCCGAACTAAACCACCTCTCCAAGTTTCCTTCCCTCGAAAGCGTCCCTGCTCTGCCTTTTCCATCCCTGCTCTCAGCCCTACCCACCCCCAAGCCTGATTCCCCGCTCCCCCACCCTTTCCGCCTTTCGTCCGTCATTCTTCTCCCCTTATACCTTTCAAACCTTCCCGCCTTCTCGTACACCTTTCCTCGTCCCCTCTGTCTCCCACCAGAGCTCGCCACCTTCGCTCCTGCTCTCTTCGCGCACGCGCTCCTGACTCCCGTCCGCGGGACCTAACCTCTTCTCTTCCTCCTCTTTCTCCCTGCCCTCCTGCTTCCCCCCTCGCTCCTTCTCCTTTCACCCTACCTCACCCTACTATCCCTTGCTCCCTTCTATCCCTTTTCTGGCACCTTTGTCCTCCACCTCACTTTACTCCACTCTCTCTCGCACTCTCATTCACACAAGCTATCAGTCACTACACACTCCTACTCAACCGGAAACGGAAGTCCCTGAATATTAATTTAATAATGAGCTATTGTCATCAACACTATCTTAAATTTTTTCATATATTTAGCTACTGTTATTATTAATTTAAAAAATTTTTCTTTCACGAATAAATATTTTTCCACCTCAGCACCATAAGATTTTTACTAGATGACTTTAAAAACACATTATAACTATTTTTAAATAATTTTACTCGAAAACATTCTAGTTTACTCTTTATTTCACCGTTCTACTAATTTTGTATGGGCTGCATTGCAGCTCTGTTTAACACTCTTTTACAACTCAATACCATGGTACCATCCATATTCAAGGAAGAACAATTTTTTGCGACGATCATTGAAAAAACAAAAGTGTTTCCTTCATTTCAGTCCTTTAGTGCGTTGGTGACGTAGCGCCCAGCACACCTACCTGTGTTCTGTGTCACATCTGGAGTTTTATGGTACGCTAACAATCCCTATTGAGTCGCAAGCCAGACCATACAAACGAATGCATCCACAACTTCCAGAGACCTGCCTCCAAAAGTAATTAAAGGAAGGCTAGGCATGCAGTGTGTACTAAACTCCTCAAAAGAGGCGGATTCCAGTCGCTCGTGTTATAAACCTCATTCGATACTTCATCGAAAGGGTGATCTTACATATTTCTGTAACAGTTCCAAGTGCATGCACTTTGTTCACTCTTCTAATGATACACTTTTTAAATATTAAGTAAATCTTTCACGCTGCTAACGGCCCTCGCAGAGTTGGGCATTATTTGGGATAAAAAATTATTTAAATAAAAATTTGAATAAAAGATACTTTATCTTTATTTGTTATTTGAAGGTTCGAATAAAAAAAAGCATCTTTATTGGACGAGTGTCGAATAAATAATTTTATTAGATGAGAACTTATCCGACGAATAAAAATAATTTTTTTTATTCGAACCTTCGAATAACGAATAAAGATAAAGTATCTTTTATTCGAATCGTTATTTAAATAATTTTTTATCTAAATAATGCCCAACTCTGGCCACAGGTGCCTTTTGGAAGGACAGCCCACCTGTTATCTAAACATTCTTTTAAAGTACTTTTTTTACAGTTGCAGAGGAAGAAACGCTCTGTATTTTAGATTTCAAGTAATTGTAGACACTTGTATGATTCTGTTATATATACTACTTTGACAAAATTAGAAAATAAAAATTATGTGGCGTGTGTAATGTCGTACAAAGCAGTTCCAGATGAATGATAATGTGTTCAGGAACTGTTACAGATATATGTAAGATCACCCTGTCGATGAAGTATCGAATGCGGTTTATGACACGAGCGACTGGAATCCACCTCTTTTGAGGAGTTTAGTACACACTGCATGTCTAGCCTTACTTTAATTAGTTTTGGAGGCAGGTCTCTGGAAGTTGTGGATGCATTCGTTTGTATGGTCTGGCTTGCGACTCAATAGGGATTGTTAGCGTACCATAAAACTCCAGATGTGACACAGAACACAGGTAGGTGTGCTGGGCGCTACGTCACCAACGCACTAAAGGACTGAAATGAAGGAAACACTTTTGTCTTTTCAATGATCGTCGCAAAAAATTGTTCTTCCTTGAATATGGATGGTACCATGGTATTGAGTTGTAAAAGAGTGTTAAACAGAGCTGCAATGCAGCCCATACAAAATTAGTAGAACGGTGAAATAAAGAGTTGTGGCGGCGACAAGCTGGCGCCACGTCTCCGCCATGTGTTTAGTTTAAGAAAGTATGTTTGTACGAATGAATATCGGGTTGCGTGCTGCGCGATAGCGTCGAGTGGATGTTTAGATGACTGGGTCGAGTGTCGCGTAGGGTGAGTGTGTTTAGTTTAGTTAAGAGTGAATGCAGACCGTGAGAATGAAGAAAGAGGGATTGTCGTGAGGATGCGTTAGCGAGCGAATGGTTAGTTCGTAAGTTTAGTTCTGTAAGAGAATTCGTCGAGAGCGGACACGCGGGCAACGCGGGTGTATCGTCCCTCTCGGAATAAAAACTAGTCAAACCACGAGCGGTACACGTTTAATTCCCGGTCACCTATCCCGACAGTAGTCACCATCCACATTGGTGACCCCGACGTGATTTCTCGGGAGTGATTTTTACGGGAATACATCGCGTGTGTTTCGGACGTGGACACAATTTCGCCTAAGGACACTCGGACATCGTGCGTAGTGCGAAGAGTGCCGGCGTGCGTGTTTTCACATTTATTTAAGTAGTGTATAAGAGTTTTTTTTAAGACAATGTCGACGCCCGATCTTTCCCCGGCAGGGGGTAGCGCGCCCGTGGTCAACCGCGTCGCGGTGAAGATCCCGAAATTTTCGCCGGCTGACCCAGAGCTGTGGTTCGCCATGGTCGAACGCAGTCTGGACGCGAGCGGGGTGACGACCGAAATGACTAAGTTCGGGTATGTCCTAGGAGCGCTGAAACCAGAGTACGCGGCGGAAGTCCGCGATAATATTCTGGCTCCCCCAGCCCAGCCGTACACCAAGCTGAAGGCAGAGCTCATCAAGCGACTGGGTTCGTCGCAGGAGCAGAAGACGCGGCGCTTCCTCGAGCACGAGGAAATGGGCGACCGGAAACCTTCGCAGTTTCTACGTCACCTGCGGACCCTAGGAGGAACGACCGTGTCGGAGGAGATCCTGCGAACCTTGTGGTTGGGTCGATTACCTGCGAACATGCAGGTCATCCGGGCGACGCAACGGGATGTGGAACTCGACCGAGTTGCCGACCTGGCCGACACCATCGCCGACACAATGGGACCTCGCCCGCAGGTAGCCGAAGCCTCCGCGTCTCCCTCGGTGCAACCTGCCTCGGGGATTTGCGAGCTGGAAGCACACCTGTGCACGAAGATGGCACAGCTGACAGCCACGTTCCAGCAGGAGCTTGCCGCAATTCGACGCGAGATGAATTCGGGACCGCGCCGTTTCAGTCAGCGACGAAACGTTCCAGGCCGGGCACGATCGCGATCCCGGGAACGCCGACTCCAACAGCGTGGTGGAAAATGTTTCTACCACTTTAAATTCGGGGCGAACGCGTTGCGTTGCGAACCCCCGTGTAATTGGTCCGCGGCGGGAAACGTGATGGGCAGTCGTTGATGGCGGCCAGCGACCAGTGCCCATCGTCGCGCCGTTTATTTATCACCGACCGGGTCTCCAAAACGCAATTCCTGATCGACACAGGCGCCGATCTCTGCGTTTTTCCCCGAGCAAAGACTCGCGGGTTCCGCGAGCGGTCTACTTACGCGTTCTATGCGGCAAACGGGTCGGAAATAGCCACGTACGAGACCATCACGTTGAGCCTCGATTTCGGGCTCCGTCGCGCGTTCGTATGACGTTTCGTGGTGGCCGACGTGTCTAAGCCGATAATAGGCGTAGACTTTCTCGCGCATTACGAACTCCTCGTGGACGTTCGTAACGGTGAAGTTTTGGACCGAGTGACATCGATGACGGTGCCAGGACGCTCAGTGCGCGGGTGCCGGCCGTCGGCGCCCACGGTGAAGACAATTTTCGGTGACTCGAGGTTCCACGGGTTACTGCAGCGGTTCCCGAACATTACGCGACCAGTGGGAACACCCGTGGAAGTAAAACACGGAACGGTGCATTACATTCGCACAACGCCAGGACCGCCTGTGGCTTGCAGGCCCCGGCGTCTCGCGCCGGACCGTTTGAGGCACGCGCGACGAGAGTTCGAGACAATGATGCGCCTCGGCATCACGCGACCGTCAGAAAGTGCGTGGTCGTCGCCGTTGCATATGGTGCCAAAAAAGGGTCAGGACGCTTGGCGACCGTGCGTGGACTACCGAGCGTTAAATGCGCGGACAGTGCCGGATAGGTACCCCGTGAAGCACATTGAGGACTTTACTCATGCGCTTCACGGGAAAACAGTGTTTTCCACCATAGACTTAGTGCGCGCCTACAATCAAATCCCAGTGGCCGCGGAAGACATTGCCAAAACCGCAATAACTACTCCCTTCGGACTATTCGAGTTCCCCTGTATGTCGTTCGGGTTACGAAACGCGGCACAGACGTTTCAGCGTTTTATCGACGAAGTGTTACGCGGTTTAGACTTCGTATACGCGTATATCGACGACATACTGGTGGCATCATCGACAGAAGAGGAGCACTTGGCCCACTTGGCGGAGGTCTTTGCGCGCCTCAACAAATACGGCGTAACCATCAACGCGGCAAAGTGCAGTTTTGGCCAGGCGCAGGTCAAATTCCTGGGATACGCCGTATCATCAGGAGGCACCAGCCCGTTGGAGTCCAAGGTTGAGGCCATCACAAACTACCCGCAGCCGACCACCGCAAAGCAGCTGAGGTAGTTCCTGGGTATGCTAAACTTTTATAGACGTTTCATGCCCAGGACTGCCCAGGTACAAGCGCCTCTTAACGACCTGCTTCGGGACAACCTCAAGGGCAGCGCCAGGGTGAGCTGGACCAGTGAAGCCGTTGCCGCCTTCGCCGAAGCGAAGGAAAGCCTAAGGCGGGCAACGTTATTAACGCATCCCCGGGACGACGTGCCGCTCGCCCTGTTCTGCAACGCGTCCGATTTTACAGTCGGAGCGGCCCTGCAGCAGCAGATCGGAAAAGATTGGCAGCCGTTGGCGTTCTTCTCCAAGAAGCTCAGTGCCACCGAGCGGAATTACGGCGCATACGACTGAGAAATGTTGGCCATATATTTGGCGGTCAAACATTTCCGGCACATGGTGGAGGGGCGAACGTTCACGGTCTACACAGACCAAAAGCCCATAACGTTCGCTTTTCAGCAGAAGCCCGAGAAATGTTCACCCAGGCAATTCCGATACCTGGATTTCATCGGGCAGTTTACCACCGACATCCGCCACATCGCCGGGGAGGAGAACGTCGTCGCCGACGCGCTGTCCAGGTTGGAGGAGGTCACAGAGCCCTTCAACTACGTCGAGTTGGCAGACTCTCAGCGGCACGACGCTGAGTTCCAGGAGTACCTGTGCAGGGAAATAAAAAACAATTTGCGCCTCGAATGGACGCGCCTTTCCGGTTCGGACACCGAGGTGGCTTGCGACGTGTCAACCGGAACTTCGCGACCTTTCGTCACGGGACCTTTCAGACGAGCCGCGTTTGACTCCGTGCATCGCCTGACGCATCCAGGTGTTAACGCGACTGTAAGGCTCGTGACGGAGCGATACGTGTGGCCGTCCGTCAAAGCCGACTGTCGGAGTTGGGCTCGCGGGTGTATTCCGTGCCAGCGCGCCAAAACAAGCAGGCATGTTTCCGCGCCGCCGGGAAGTTTTAACGCGCCGACCGGAAGATTCGAGCATATCCACATAGACATTGTGATTCTTCCGGTCTCAGAAGGGTTCAGGTATTGCCTAACCTGCGTCGACCGATTCATGCGTTGGCCTGAGGCTTTCCCCATCAGGGATCAAGAGGCTTCGACCGTGGCACGGGCCTTTTACGAGGGATGGATTTCCCGGTTCGGAACCCCGTTGCGCGTGACGACCGACCAGGGTCGGCAATTCGAATCCCGTCTGTTCCAGGCATTGTCGCAGCTGATAGGTGCGACCCACTGGCGGACAACGGCCTATCACCCGGCAGCAAACGGGATGGTGGAGAGATTCCACCGTCAATTCAAGGCGGCAATCCGCTGCCAGCAGAACGTCCGCTGGACAGAAGTTCTTCCCACCATTTTGCTGGGCATCCGCGCAGCTTGGAGGGAAGACTTGCAGTCCACCGCAGCAGAGCTGGTCTACGGCGAAACGCTGCGCCTACCAGGGGAATTCCTGACCCCACGAAGCGGAGAGTCACAGCCGCTGCCAAGGGATTCCGTCACGGGGCTGCACGAGCATTTCGCGACCCTCGCCCCAACGCCTGGCAGCAATCACTCGGCAAAACGGGTTTTCGTTTTCAAGGACCTTGCCACAGCGGACCACGTGTTCCTGCGGAACGACGCCGTGCGGGGAATCCTCCAGCCACCGTACGACGGTCCATACAAGGTCCTCAACCGAGGTGCTCGGACCTTCTCCTTGGACATCAGGGGCAAGCCAGTCACCGTCACGGTGGATCGCCTAAAGCCGGCGTACCTGCTGGCCACAGATCCAGCACCGCCGACAACAACCCGGGCAACGCGGTCAGCGTCACCGGGGCAGTTGGAAGGACCACCAACGCCCACGCCAACCGAGAGCACGGGGCAACCGCTCTCATCATCGCCATCATCGCGGAGGCCGGCGCTGCCGCCTCCCATCCTGACCTCGACAAATGCGGGCACACGCACTACACGGTCCGGGAGGAAAGTTCGATTTCCGGACCGTTTACAAATTTCGGGATCGTACAAGTGACGTTTACAAATTTCGTGATTTACAAGTTTTGTGTGTCAATCACTGGCGGGGGGGGGGGGGGGGTGATGTGGCGGCGACAAGCTGGCGCCACGTCTTCGCCATGTGTTTAGTTTTAAGAAAGTATGTTTGTACGAATGAATATCGGGTTGCGTGCTGCGCGATAGCGTCGAGTGGATGTTTAGATGACTGGGTCTAGTGTCGCGTAGGGTGAGTGTGTTTAGTTTAGTTAAGAGTGAATGCAGACCGTGAGAATGAAGAAAGAGGGATTGTCGTGAGGATGCGTTAGCGAGCGAATGGTTAGTTCGTAAGTTTAGTTCTGTAAGAGAATTTGTCGAGAGCGGACACGCGGGCAACGCGGGTGTATCGTCCCTCTCGGAATAAAAACTAGTCAAACCACGAGCGGTACACGTTTAATTCCCGGTCACCTATCCCGACAGTAGTCACCATCCACAGAGTAAACTAGAATGTTTTCGAGTAAAATTATTTAAAAATAGTTCTAATGTGTTTTTAAAGTCATCTAGTAAAAATCTTATGGTGCTGAGGTGGAAAAAATATTTATTCATGAAAGAAAAAATTTTTTAATTAATAATAACAGTAGCTAAATATATGAAAAAATTTAAGATAGTGTTGATGACAATAGCTCATTATTAAATTAATATTCAGGTTGGTCGCTTTTAAACTTCGATATGCGATCTGTATTTGTTCGAATTTTTCCGGATTTTCCATTTTTACAACTAGAGTTTGCAACTACAAACTTGGAAAAAAGTAAAATACGTATCATTACAATTAATATTATTCTTAATTTATATTAATTACAGATTTTGTACACAAGATTTACATGTTAGTTACATATTTCATATAAAACAATTAAGCTGTACGTGCTAATCCTGGTTAAAAAAATAATGTGCGTTCGGTTTTATGCTAAAAGACGGCCCGGTTCTGTTCCAGGAAAGACGACACGGTTCTGTGTCATGCTAAAAGACGGCCCGGTTCTGTTCCAGGAAAGACGACACGGTTCTGTGCCATGCTAAAGCGGCGATGTCACGAAAGTGGGAACGCCGAAACCCCGGGCGTGAGCACTCTTATTCCTCTCTGTTTATATATATATCTCGTCGGTGATTGGGGCCGTTAACGACCGCTCCCAGCACCCACCTGGCACCCACTTTGAGACTCGCAGTTTAACACGGGGGATGGCAGTCTTTCTAAATATCTCGTCGGTGCCACAATGTCGAGATATTCTCGTCGGTTGTGGAACTAAGGACGTGGAACTATTACTGATCTCAAATACGAACATCGCTACACATGCCGCACTCGCTACCTAAATAGAACATTTGCTCGTGAACTATGGAAGAAACGACAGTGACATAGGCAATAAATAAACTTAGAATGCTGACATAATGCATTCTGTAATTTCTTGGAAAATAATTATTTTTTATTGTATAATTTCATTAAATTCTTATTGCCTTCTTATTTTCCAAATTGTTCACCATTCTAATCATTGTTTTATAATCGATAGCTTATAGGTGTAGGAAATATGAAAGTAACATTACAAAAAAATAACAGAATTTAAAATTAATTTGGAGATTATTTCGATACAAAATAATGATTATTCAACAAAAAATATTCTGTAATAATTATAGAATAAAACAAAGAATAAATACATACAATCTACAACTAATGACAAAATTCAATCGTTCTTATTGTGATCCTTAGTAAAAAACAGAAAACTCATTTTTTTACTTATTTATCCGATAATACCTCTTCTAATGCTCGACAACACTGACTGCAATCATTACAGCAGAGGTAGTCACGAGGTGAAAGTATTAACTAATTGTAAGTAAATTAACTTTCGACGGCTCTTATCCATATAATGCTATTTGGAGGCAGTAAACGCACAAATACAGAGATGTTTATATCTTTCAATATGTATCGTTTTCTTCTCCGTCAACCGATTTCGATTCAATTCGTGTATCACTAATATACAGGTAAAGACACATATTTTAAATTTTTATTGCGGATTTAAATAAAAAAGTTTTGAATAGTGTCTAAGTCATTTTAAGTTTTAAGTATAATTGTATTGTTTGCTATTTTTTATACCTTATATTATTGTTTCTTTATATTTTATAAGCAATAAACTTTATGTATAATCATATTTATTAATTGTATTGTTAAATTTAATTTTCTGTGAGTAATTGTCAATACATATACATTAGTAACCACATCTAGACTTTTGCCCGAAATTCGGCTGTTTGTCCGCACTGTGCACCGCGGCGAAAACCGAGCAGTCGAACTCGAAGCTAGAAGGACTCTCCGTGTCTCTTTCTTTTCATATGCTGTCCTTCTTTGCGTCCAAAACTTCCGTCGTTTATTACACAAGTGAATATCATCGGAATTTTGTCATATTTGGTACCGTTTTCCTTAGAAAAATGCCACGAGTATGTTGGTGAAAGTCCGATAGAAAAATAATTAACAATGAAAAAGTTTATTTTTTTATTTAAAGGCCTGTGCTCACGCAATTATACACTTATTACATTCATTCGCGACACAGACAACTACACATGTAATTATCTTCAATTCAGAATATATTTATCTTGTTTGTTAACTCGCGTAATCTGCAACCTTTAATTATTGCCTAATATCCTAATCTAATAATTGAACGTTCCCACACGATACATTCTTACCGCTCGGATTGTATCAATTAAGATACATATAAGTTACGAGGCTTACTAATCTTAGATTCAATTCAACAAAGATTTATCCAACCTAGTGGCTCCCCGGTTTCGCATTGGGTGCGTCCACGAAAAGTATACCATCCTAGCGGATCCTTCATTTCGTATTGGGTTCTTCCGTATCCTAGCAGCTCCCTGGTTTCGCATCAGGTGCGTCTGTGAGTTATCCACCTTCCTTTCATATCGGGTTCGCCGCGTGTCTCTCCCAGTGACTCCCCGATTTCGCATTGAGTGCGTTCACGAAGTTTCATCCTCCTAGTAGCTCCCCGATTTCGCATTGGGTGCGTCCGCGTACCTAACTAACAAATTGAAACCATATTCCTGGGGTAACAACCCCTCGCTGGCCTCTCGCGTTGCTCGCAGCCCTGGCTCGTAACAAAACTGGTGACAGCGGTGGGATGCATTCAATTATTTTAGGATCGCTTTAAGGGGGGCGGACCGACCGAACCTGACTCCGAAAAATAATGATTGTCACGCTATGAAAGAACGGCCGCTAAAAGAAGCTAAATAGTAACATTTCTGTCCAGTAGGGGAGCTAGGAATGTTTTCCACAGTTCAATATCAATAAAATTTAAAAAAAAAAGTTCAGTATCGAGCAACATACTGTATTGGTAAAACAGAGGCCTATAGGAGCATGCACGGCGCGACAACGTGGATGGCTCTGTCGTAGCTTCGTTCGAATAGCCGTGCCGCGGCACACTCACACACCGCCTGGTCGGCGTGTACGTGTGCCTACGCCGATCGCAAGGGTCCGGTATGCCTCGAAAAATTTCCCAATAATGCAGAGACGGAGGAGAGGGTAGCTTTAGGAGAGAGAGAGAGAAAGAGAGAGAGAGAGAGAGAGAGAGAGAGAGAGAAAGAGACAGAGAGAGAGAGAGAGAGAGAGAGAGAGAGAGAGAGAATTTTCACACTGCTCATTGCAATATTGAAGCTTACAGACAAATTTTTGATCGGATTTGAAGTCAGCGTGATAAAATCTACGAGAAAAGATGTACAGAATGTCAAGAAAAATCTAACCGTGCATGGCATTGGATAAATCACAATTTTGTTTAAATATTCCAAGTTTATTTTCAAAGTTAAAACATGTTTGTACCATAGTCTCTCTATTTTTCCCTTATTTTGCAATATTTTAACTTCTAAAAAAAAATCGTAGCTCTATCTCATTTCTATCGAAAGTTCTTTGATTTTGACAGAAACTTCGTCACTTTGTCAAATATAGTGTTACGAGTATCGATATGTTACGAAATCGAGACATCGCGCCGAATGGTCTTCGTTGTATCGTCGTCACTAAGACGACGCGGCTAACTTCTCGGTTTTATATATTGTATACATATATAAAACTTTCGAAAATGCTATAAACTTTTATATATATATATATATGATATTATTCAAGTTTATTTTACGTTTAGTCTTTAGTTGTAAATTTGTATTTGTTTGTTTCTTGTCTTCAGATTTGACATCTAAAGTAAAAAAAATATGATCAATTTTGTCTAATTTTTTATGCGCTTCGTGGCATAAAATTTCATTTTGAATATAATTTTCTTTCTGACAGGAAGTAAATTCCGGCTCATTTTCTTTTTAAAAGAAGTCCTGGTAATATATGTGGTATCGGGAATATGCGGGCACCCGGTACATAGTTTTAGGATATAGACTTTAGGTGTAGACTTTAGAGACACTTTAGAACAGGCATGCAGCGAAGGCCGGAAAAAGGCCATAAAAAGGGAAAGCGACAGTGACCAGCGTTAGATTGCGAGCGACGATGGGCCTTCGGCCCATTGACGATGTTCATGCCCATATTTGGGCATGGTGAAAACTCCGGAAGGGGCGAGCGTGGGGATGAACCGAGTCTTGCGAGATGAGGGATGAGTGAGTCGTAGCAGTAGTCGTTGTCTGAGAGTCGTGTCCGAAAGTTGTAGAGTAAGTTGTAGGAAGTTGAGGGTTTTAGTTGTATAGTTGTCATCGCGTAGTTTAGATTAACAGTTAGTAGCTAAGCGCGCATCTATTGTACACCTAAGTTTATTTCTTTTCGGTTCCTTAAATAAATAATTAATTATACGTGATACCACATATATGTATAAAATTATTATAATGTTAAGAATAAACTGATTCAATATATAAATCAAATGATTTCCCTAGCTTTTGCATACACGTGACCGCCGTTCGAGTTTCATTTCAGAGATATTAGCGAAAAACTGCAAAGGTAATGTGACCACGAGTCCTGCATATACCTACGCGCCCGTGGCAATGCACGTGTTAGCATGTGTTGGTCGGCTGAATCGGGCTCATGCAGAAATCAGTTTCACGAAACGCTTGTACATTTACGGGATTGATGACATGGCAACAGTGAGGCGAAGGATGATATGTGGCAACCATGTCTAGTCGCTAGCTATCTCTCTCAATTTTCGTTTCTCTCTTCCGCGACTACTCAAGTCGGCATTTTCGAAAGTTTTATATATGTATACAATATATAAAACCGAGAAGTTAGCCGCGTCGTCTTAGTGACGACGATACAACGAAAACCATCCGGCGCGATGTCTCGATATCGTAACATATCGATACTCGTAACACTATATTTGACAAAGTGACGAAGTTTCTGTCAAACTCAAAGAACTTTCGATAGAAATGAGGTAGAGCTATGATTTTTTTTTAGAAGTTAAAATATTGCAAAATAAGGGAAAAATAGAGAGACTATGGTACAAACATGTTTTAACTTTGAAAATAAACTTGGAATATTTAACTGAAATTGTGATTTATCCAATGCCATGCACGGTTAGATTTTTCTTGACTTTCTGCACATCTTTTCTCGTAGACTTTATCACGCTGACTTCAAATCCGATCAAAAAATTTGTCTGTCACCTCAGGATTTTGAAAAAAATCGATTTATGCGAAAAGAAACTAATGAAATCACAATTTTCCCGTTGCAATGATTTCATAACCCTCTAGTTATTTTGATTCAGAGGCCAAAATGTGAATTTTGCGAGGCGTTCGAAACATGCGTGACGTCACGAGACGCTCATGCTCCTACAGGCTTCTCTGGCGGACAACATGCTGCCGAATATTGCTAATCATTTCTCGATGATGGAAAAGTAGGACTGCTGAGGAACTTTCCCGCCTAGATTGAACTTTTATCTAGCTCTTTTCACTATGGAAAAGTCCCGTCTCTGCATTATTGGGAAATATTTCCAGGCATCCCGGACCCTTGCGATCCGCGTAGGCACACGTACACGCCGACCAGGCGGTGTGAGTGTGCCGCGGCACGGCTATTCGAATGAAGCTACGACAGCGCCATCCACGCTGTCGCGCCGCGCATGCTCCTATAGGCCTCTGTTTTACCGATACAGTAACTGCTGACGATGAGAGAGATCGGGAACAGAGTACAGCGCTCGTAACGAAAAATGCCGGAACTATATTTTGATAAAATGTCAAATTTTCCTCAATGATGCAATGTTTGTGGGTTCCCGCAATCATTTGATTAATACGTAAGCATACAACGTGATTGGCGTTGCATTGAGATCCTATATGTTCCCGCTAGGCGGGAAAGGTCCTACGAACTCCATACGAGCTCTAAATCTCTCGATATTTACGATAATGTCACTCGACAACACACGAAATCAGCATGCTGCTGATATTGCAAATTACGGCAAAAAACGCAAAAGTAGGACTTCTGAGGACCTTTGCCGCCTAGATTGAACCTTTATCTAACGCTTTTGACTACAAAACAGTATTATCTTTGCATTATTAAGAAATGAGAGCGGGACTCCCGTACCCTTGCAAACTCGTGTACGGTGTACGGGATGCGCGCCGGGGCCACCGCCTTAATTTTGGGTTTTAACACGTTAAATTACTCGTAACTGAGTATCGACAATATACTAGTTTTCGCTAGTTACGCTTTTTATTAAAAATTATATACTAGTTTTCGCTAGTTACGCCAGAGAGGAATGAGAGTGCTCACGCCCGGGGTTTCGGCGTTCCCACTTTCGTGACATCGCCGCTTTAGCATGGCACAGAACCGGTCAGTCTTTCCTGGAACAGAACCGGTCAGTCTTTTAGCATGGCACAGAACCGGTCAGTCTTTTAGCATAAAACTGAACGCACATTATTTTTTTAACCAGGATCAGAACGTACAGCTTAATTGTTTTATATGAAATATGTAACTAACATGTAAATCTTGTGTACAAAATCTCTAATATTAATTGTAATGATACGTATTTTATTTTTTTTCCAAGTTTGTAGTTGCAAACTTTAGTTGTAAAAAATGGAAAATCCGGAAAAATTCGAACAAATAAAGATCTCATATCGAAGTTTAAAAGCGACCAACCTGAATATTAATTTAATAATGAGCTATTGTCATCAACACTATCTTAAATTTTTTCATATATTTAGCTACTGTTATTATTAATTTAAAAAATTTTTCTTTCACGAATAAATATTTTTCCACCTCAGCACCATAAGATTTTTACTAGATGACTTTAAAAACACATTAGAACTATTTTTAAATAATTTTACTCGAAAACATTCTAGTTTACTCTTTATTTCACCGTTCTACTAATTTTTTATGGGCTGCATTGCAGCTCTGTTTAACACTCCTTTACAACTCAATACCATGGTACCATCCATATTCAAGGAAGAACAATTTTTTGCGACGACCATTGAAAAAACAAAAGTGTTTCCTTCATTTCAGTCCTTTAGTGCGTTGGTGACGTAGCGCCCAGCACACCTACCTGTGTTCTGTGTAACATCTGGAGTTTTATGGTACGCTAACAATTGCTATTGACTCGCAAGCCAGACCGTACAAGCGAATGCATCCACAACTTCCAGAGACCTGCCTCCAAAACTAATTAAAGGAAGGCTAGACATGCAGTGTGTACTATACTCCTCAAAAGAGGCGGATTCCAGTCGCTCGTGTTATAAACCTCATTCGATACTTCATCGAAAGGGTGATCTTACATATTTCTGTAACAGTTCCAAGTGCATGCACTTTGTTCATGATACCCTCTTTGTAATTATTAAATTCAATTAAATATTAAGTAAATCTTTCACGGTGCTAACGGCCCTCGCAGAGATGGGCATTATTTGGGATAAAAAATTATTTAAATGAAAATTTGAATAAAAGATACTTTATCTTTATTTGTTATTTGAAGGTTCGAATAAAAAAAAGCATCTTTATTGGACGAGTATCGGATAAATAATTTTATTCGTCGAGAATTTATCCGACGAATAAAGATAATTTTTTCTATTCGAAGCGGATTTATTCGAACTTCGAATAATTTTTTCATCTTTTATCTGTATCTTTTATTCGAAGGCTTCGAATAAATCTTGGAATAACTTTTGCCGAGCGCCGAGCTTCAAAGACCCAGCAACGACGGACGACATACAATGTAAGCGAATGGAGAATCGCGCACGTATGAAAGTTTAAACTTTTAGATTTTTCAATATATCCTCATGAAATTGTGACGAGCGAATGGAGGGGATTTTCCTGATGAAAATGAGGTCAAATTCGAGTGTAATCGAACAAGTTTCACTGATACCTAATTTTACGATAAAAAATACAATCTCATTAAAGACAGTCCAAATGATGTCGTGTTTGGACTCATTTCTATCGGAACAAGCTCTACAACTCATTCGTCTTAACAATATTGTTCTGATTAAAAACATACAAGCATAAATTGCCAGTAATGCTCGATTCCCCATCTGCTTACATTGTAGGCCGTTGGTCGGTCGCTGGTCTTTGAAGTTCCGAGCTCGCAGAGTCGCGAGATATCGGTGTGAAACAACTACCAATCCAATTGCAAAACTTCATTGTTTTTCATGATATTTTTATGGGACTTGCGCCAACTAATTCGTGGCATTCTTCTGATTAAAATGACACTAAACACGGTACAAATTGGACTGTATTTAGCATTTTTATCCGTAGATTTATTCGAAGGCTTCGATAATTTTTGCTATAACTTTTGCCAGCTCGACGAATAAACGGCGACGACGGCCGACGAGGACCGACGAGCGCCGAATGTCTAAGACCCAGCGACTGCCAAACGGCACACAATGTAAGCGGATGGAGAATCGTGCATTATTGGCAATTTATGCTTGTATGTTTTTAATCAGAACAATATTGTTAAGACGAACGAGTTGTAGAGCTTGTTCCGATCGAAATGAGTCCAAACACAACATCATTTGGACTGTGTTTAATGAGATTGTAATTCTTATCGTAACATTACATATCAGTGAAACTTGTTCGATTACACTCGAATTTGACCTCATTTTCATCAGGAAAATCCCCTCCATTCGCTCGTCACAATTTTATGACGATATGTTAAAAAATCTAAGAGTTTAAACTTTCATTCGTGCGCGATTCTCCATCCGCTTACATTGTATGTCGTCTGTCGTCGCTGGGTCTTCGACGTTCGGCGCTCGTCGGTCCTCGTCGGCCGTCGTCGCCGTTTATTCGTCGAGCTGGCAAAAGTTATCCGAAGATTTATTCGAAGCCTTCGAATAAATCTACGGATAAAAATGCTAAATACAGTCCAATTTGTACCGTGTTTAGTGTCATTTTAATCAGAAGAATGCCACGAATTAGTTGGCGCAAGTCCCATAAAAAAATAATGAGAAATAAAGAAGTTTTGCAATTGGATTGGCAGTTGTTTCACACCGATATCTCGCGACTCTACGAGCTCGGAACTTCAAAGACCAACGACCGACCAACAACCTACAATGTAAGCAGATGGAGAATCCAGCATTATTGGCAATTTATGCTTTTATGTTTTTAATCAGAACAATATTGTTAAGACGAATGAGTTGTAGAGCTTGTTCCGATCAAAATGAGTGCAAACACGACATCATTTGGACTGTCTTTAATGAGATTGTAATTTTTATCGTACCATTACGTATCAGTGAAACTTGTTCGATTACACTCGAATTTGATCTCATTTTCATCAGGAAAATCCCCTCCATTCGCTCGTCACAATTTTTTGAGGATATGTTGAAAAATCTAAAAGTTTAAACTTTCATTCGTGCGCGATTCTCCATCCGCTTACATTGTATGTCGTCTGTCTTCGCTGGGTCTTTGAAGCTCGGCACTCGGCAAAAGTTATTCGAGCATTTATTTGAAGCCTTCGAAAAAAGATACAGATGAAAGATGAAAAAATTTCTCGTAGTTTGAATAAATCCGCTTCGAATAAAAAAAATTATATTTTTTCGACGGATAAATTCTCGTCGAATAAAATTATTCGATACACATCAAATAAAGATACTTTCTTTACTCGAACCTTCGAATAAGGAATAAAAATTTTTTTTATCTTTTACTAGTTATTCGAAATTTTTATTTAGATAAATATTTTGCCCAACTCTGCCATTTTGCATTATCGAGCAATGAATCGCGGCATCCCGGACCCTAGCTATTCTCGTAGGTACACGTACACGCCGACCTGGCGGTGTGTGAGTGTGCCGACGCACGGCTGTTCGAACGAAGCTACGGCAGGCACCATGCGACCGAATAATGCAAAATGTTGCTCGAAAATGCAAGAGTCGGACCTGTTTGATGGCGAGCGCTCTAGATTTATCATTTATCTAGCGCTTTTGACTACTGATGAACCCCATCTTTGCATTATCGAGGAATGATTCGCGGCATCCCGGACCCTTGCTATTCTCGTAGGTACACGTACACGCCGACCTGGCGGTGTGTGAGTGTGCCGAGGCACGGCTGTTCGAACGAAGCTACGGCAGGCACCATGCGACCGAATAATGCAAAATGTTACTCGAAAATGCAAGAGTCGGACCTGTTTGATGGCGAGCGCTCTAGATTTATCATTTATCTAGCGCTTTTGACTACTGATGAACCCCATCTTTGCATTATCGAGGAATGATTCGCGGCATCCCGGACCCTTGCTATTCTCGTAGGTACACGTACACGCCGACCTAGCGGTGTGTGAGTGTGCCGCGACACGGTTGTTCGAACGAAGCTACGGCAGCGCCGTCGTTTATGATGTCGACCACGCATGCTCAGATCGCCTCTATTGTCAGAGATCATGCGACCGAATCAGAGAGGATACTCGGAAAATGCCACTCGACACTGAATGTGGAAAGTGCACCCAGCTCCCCATACTGGACGAAAATGTTACTATTTAGCTTCTTCTAGTGGCCGTTATAGCGGTACTATCGATTGTTCAAGGCCACCTGGGAAAACTGTCCCTTAACACGGGGCCTGGCAGTCTTTCTAAATATCTCGTCGGTGGTACGGGTGCTCTAGAGCCCCCCGAGTGTGAAACAGAAAAATACATTGGGCGATTGGTCTATTCCTATACCTCGTCTGTGCGACGACAATGGTCGGAAACAAAATACAGCGCTCGTAGCGAAAAATGCCGGAACTATATTTTAGCAAAATAATAGCTGTGGGATGGTTTTTCGGAGGCGCCGAATCCTTTGTTTAATACGTAATTATACAACATAATAGGCATTGCGTTGATATTTTATATGTTCCTGCTAGAGCGCTGGCCCCCTACGTTTTCCATAAGAACTCTTAATCTCTGGTTATTTAAGAAAATGTGTCCTTCTATGTCTACATTCTATGTCTACGCCTAGAGAACGCAAAAGTAGGACCTGGGAGGGGGCGAGCGCTCTAGATTTATCTTTTATCTAACACTTTTCACCCTTGAAAAGCCCCATCTTTGCATTGTCGAGCAATGATTCGTCGCCTCCCGACCCTTGCAACCCTTGCCGCACACTGTCATTCGAGCTTCTCCTAGTGGCCGTTTGTAGCGTAAAGATCGATAGGAAGCTTCTCCTAGCGGCCGTTTGGAGCGTGGCGGACACGGAAAACTTGTTCGTAAGGCTGGCAGTCTTTCTAAATATCTCGTCGGTGCCCAGACTCTGTTCCATGCCAGAGTGGAAATTTCCTCTTTGTCCATGATAAAAATTGCCAAGGTTCTGTTCCATGCTAAAAGTTGCTCAGGTTTTTGTCCATGCTAAGAATAAGTAGGGGGCAGCACTATATCGGGAATACTGAAACCTCAGGCGTGAGCACTCTCATTCCTCTCTGTCATAACTACGTTCGCGTGGTCACCAGTGGTCACGCAACAACACATTGAAAAAAGTACTCAAAACGGTGTGAAGTTTGGCAATTAATTTCAGAAGCGAATTTTCAGTTTAAAATATTGGCAATATGAACAGCAATTCACATAACTTTTAGTCATTACTAATATTGGTATAAAAAGGAATTAATCTATTTGTAATGTGAATTTTAAAAACAACCATTTTTTCAGAATTGTAAACTATCAATAAAGGTTACGACATACACGAATCTTTTTTATTGTCATGTAATTATTTCTTGTTGTATTTTTAAACGATGTTAACGATTTCGTCACTTCATCGTAAATGTGCAACAGTGAATTACATATGAATGTTACTTCAGGTATAAATTAATGTTTTTTTAATTTCGATAGCATACTTGTATTGTCATTCTCTTATAATATTCTGAATATTGTTTTTGAGCTGAGATCAAAATAATACATATTAAATCGTAGAATTAATTCATCATTGAAGAAACATTTCGTGTAGTTTATAATGACACGTTAACCAGTCGGTAAGCAACTTTTAACCACATTTCGCTGGTTAAAAAAATGGTTCTGTATTTGTTATTTCAGTGTCGCGGCTTGATGTGAAAAAATCAATTGTTTCACCTGACAGAAATTTCGTTTGAGCATACGATTTTGATGTACCATTAAAATTATTTTTGCTTGTTTGCAATAAGAAATAACAAAGCATTTAATCGTAAATAAAAATATGTAGAAAGGTAAATAACCTTTAAATTAAAAAGATTCTGATGTGCAACAAAACCATATAGTGTATATGCATAACATCAAGAAATGTTCTTGAATTTTAATGCAAGTACCTGATATGACTACTGACAGTCATGTGGTCACATATACGTATTCTTAGTAATTTATTACTTCCTCTTTCTTTTCCAATGTGTCATTGAACAAATTGTCAATTCACAGTGTTTTGTAAAAGTGCACAATAGTATTGTGACATATGTTTCATAATACTTGTTTTTACAGGTGTAAAATGATAACAGAGTATTGAAAAGCTCATAGATACAATGTCAGACAACGATTCATTTCACATTTATGGGATCGATCGTCCTGGAGGAATAATAAGTATAGGATATTCTGGTATAACTGAGTCTAATATTAATCGTCTTCCAAATATAGAAGTAACTATAAGAAGGCATCTTTCTAATATAAGACCAGAAAGACAAGCTAACGCATCAAATAACGGTAAAAATTTTCATTGTTTACATTATTGTTAATGGATTCATTTGTAATCCATGATGTGTGCGAAGTACTTATTGTACATATTTTTTTTGTCAATCTAGATTAGTGTAAAAATATAATGCTACAGTATTAAAAATACTAGTATTCTAATTTTATTCTAACAAAAACACTATTAATTGTTAATAGAAGTATCCAATGTTCAAGTTGAAGAGGTTTTAGCCAATGAAGAACCACTGCCAGAACCTGCAGGAAGTACACAATCAGCAAGTGATGTAACCGATGGAGCATCTTCTCCAAATCAACCAGAAGTCAGTGTTCCAGCGGTAAACTCAGAAGATGAGTACGTATAGTATCCTATACTAATGTTTGATATGACATGAAAAACTAAATTTAAATGCATGTACATTGCATAAATAATTTTTATTCAATATAGCAGGAGATACTGTTGGGTGTGTTTTGCGACAGATGAAGATGATGCGACTGCATCCTGGGTAAAACCATGTCATTGTCGTGGTACAACTAAATGGGTTCATCAGGGTTGCATTCAGAGATGGGTTGACGAAAAACAGAAAGGACGTGCAGGCGCTAATGTAGCATGTCCACAGTGTAACACAGAATACATCATTGTATATCCAAATATGGGTTTGTTATCGTTTAATTATTCTTTCATTTGTTATGCAGGCTTTCCAAAAAGGTCAGGACCAAACTAGGTCAAGTAGGTAAAAAAAGTTCATGTAAACTTATGTCCAAAAGTCGAAGAATTATAAAAAATAGTTATAAATAAACTTTCATTGATGAAACGCCAATTACGTATTTACACGACTGAAAGTAAAACGGACGTCACAATAAGTGATAGAAGCTTTCAGCTGTAGGCCAAGTCATGTAAACATTAACTGCCAATGAGAATTATTTGTATGTGTCTGTGATTCTGTATAACGAGTCTTAAGAATAACTGCCCTGGACATCTTTGAACGCTTATAACTCTTCGGTAAAGCATTTTCAGACATAAATTTATATGAAATTTTTTTACCTACTTGACCTCACTAACACGTGGTACAGGTTTTGTCCTGACCATTTTGGACACCTTTTAATTATAAAAATGAAAACAATATAATCTTATGAAAATGGTATTTATAATAAATATATGTAAAATATTTTAGGACCTTTGGTAGTAGTATTAGACAACATTGACGGAGTAATTTTCCGAATTTGTCCGTACATAGCAGCCAGTATAGTTGTCGCATCTATGTATTGGACGGCTGTGACATATGGAGCGGTAACTGTAATGCAAGTAGTTGGGTATAAAGATGGTTTAGCCATGATGGAGCAAGCTGACCCATTAGTGTTACTAGTTGGTTTGCCGACGATTCCGATACTGTTGGTATTGGGAAAAATGCTAAGATGGGAAGATCAGGCTCTTAGCCTATTCAGACGACATGCATGTAAGGTTCCTATTCTGAGGTATTTTTTGCCAAATAGGTATGTAATCATAAATGTAAATGACTTCGATCAATAATACGTACATTGAGTTAATAATCTGTATATTTGTTATTTCAGTTATTCTAGTGATGATAGAGCCCAATTTGAAGAGATGCCACCCATGAGTGATCCAGTATCAGCAACGCGCATTCTTTGTGGAGCACTTCTACTACCCAGTATTGCCAGTATATGTGGCAAAATATTTTTCGAAAGCATACACTCCAATTTTCAAAGGACGTTACTCGTATGTGTTTGTTCGTTTGTTTTGTGTGTGTGTGTGTGTGTGTGTTGTGTTGTGTGTGTGTTAGTAGTCAAACTTTAAATAATTCTTAAAACTGTTTTATGGAATTTTACAGGGTGGTATAGCATTCATAACAATAAAAGGCGCATTCAAAATATATCATAAACAACAACAGTACGTGAGACAATGCCAACGACGTATAATGGATTATACAGATGATAATATTGCATTGTACAGAAGACAACAAAATTCTGACACCAATCAAACAAGTTAAATATGAAAGTCCGTGTGCTATTCTCGAAACACTGTACTTCCTCAGATTTAGAGGAATTCAACTTCTTAGTGTACTTTTATTATAAAGAGAAATGTCCAATGCTTAACTTTTATCTAACAATGTAAGTTTATGGGTACTATGATCAGATTTAACAAATACGTAAGATATACACATATGAGGATGGGAAATTGTTATTATACAGGGTGGACCATATAAATGGGGACACCTAAATATCTTTCGTATTTTCGATCCCATGAAATAACTTCTCAGGATAAAGTTATAATATTATAAGGGGCAAATGTAGTGAAACACAAAAAAATTTTCAGGTCATTTTTTTAATAAAATTTCAAGGTCATCGGTATTTTTTTAAATGCAACAGTATTTTTGTTTTACAATAGCATAATGGATAATAAAAAACTAAATTCAGTGGATACCATCTTTCTGATCTCGACGTGACCTTGAGCAAAAATAATCATGTTGGAGCAAGAAAAATGTAAAAGTTTAAAACTTAAGTGTTTCAGCCTGAATTATTTATTGTTTACGTCGTGATTGACAGCTATTGCTTTACAAATCATAATAACGTTCGATTTGGTGGCCATTCTCATTGATGCAATATTGCAATCTCGTAATAAATAGTTTGTAAGAATAGTCAATTTCCTGAGAGGTAATTAAATCACATGCTGCAATATCCATTGCCGCATATCTACTGGCATTGTAGGTTTATTCTTGTAGACAACACATTTTATTTTGCCCCATAAAGAATAATCTAGTGGTGTCAGATCCGGAGAACGGGCTGGCCATGCTACGGTTCTTCGTCCAATCCAGCGTCCAGGATATTTCATATGTAATACAGTTCTGGCAACTGTAGAATAATAAGTTTAGAAAATGAGCTAAAAAATAACATAAGTTAGGCTAAAACACGTAAGTTTTAAACTTCTACATCTTTCTCTCTCCAACATGATTATTTTTGCTCAAGGTTGTGTCAAGGTCAAAAAGATGATATCCACCAAATTAGTTTTTTATTATCTATCATGTTACGTAAAAAAATATACTGTTCCATTTTAAAAAATACTGATGACATTGAAATCTTATTTTAAAAATGACCTAAACAATTGTTTGTTCACCATTACATTTGCCTCTTAAAATAGTGTAACTTCGTCCTGAGAGGTTTTTTCATAGGACACTAAATACGGAAGATATGTAGGTGTTCCTATTTATATGGTCCACCCTGTATATATAATTCTAATTAGTAAATTATTATAATATATGTCTGGCATGAAATAATTAACTGTAAGAAATGTTATATCTCTTAAACATGTTAGTAGAACAACAATGATGTCTGTTCATCCTTCCTTGAATAGTAAATAAGGCGTATAAATTGAACTATGCTAATGATGGTTTTTTTTAGTGCAATTCTATTTCTTTATTACATCAAATTAACTTTTTCGCTGCAACGTTTTTTGTAATTAAGGGAGTTTATGGTTAGCAGCGAAAAGATTAATAGCTAAGAAAATAACGAAGTATTGTTTACTATATTAAAACTTTAATTTATTAGTAATGAAACTGTATATTTTCTGAAATCTGGAATGCGTACGTATCCTCTGTATCGAAAAAATACCTGAACCTACGATGTAGTGATTGCCTGTAATTTGCCAGATGTGAGAAAGAGAGCATATTCTTTGTAGAAGTTCATTTTTATTATGGATAAGTTTTGGAATAGATAACAAATTATATAATATATCCAATAAAAAATTTTACAAAGGGAACATTATCTTATGTAAATGCTTTATTTTCTGTAGATATAAGAAATTAGTAAAGATCGATTCAAATCAATAAACTGTGTTATTTTTGTAAATATAAGCAAATATGACATTACTGTGAAGATCCATCGGTTGACTTAAGTTTGTGGCACTCACAGTCGCTATTCCCAAAAATGTTCCTGGATAAAAAAAATCGCCATACAATACAAAAACGCAGGTGCTAAAGGAATTTTTCAAAAAAGAATTCTATAGTATACAAATATATTTATTAATATATTATTTTTCCGGTGATGTAAATTTTGAATAAATTAAGTACAATATTTATTTGAAAAATACTTTGCCTCGTTATTTTTAAACATTGTAGTTGTTTTTGTTTTTTCACATGTACCACACAGATAGTTAAATTAAAAAAAATATGATAATTTTTACATTATACAAAGACATACATATCTTGCTATACTTAAAATAACTACTTTTATACAAACAGAAATGTTGTTTCTATCCTATAACTAACAGATGTTCTTTTATCGCGCTTTACACATCAATTCTATGTACTATAATACATTCTTTGTTTACATCCTAGTTTTGTATGCCAAGGAAATAGTAAATTTAAAATAATGATTTATATGTAACATTTTTAATAACTATCAAACCAATAAAAATACAAAACAACATGCAAGTGATTCGTAAAAAAGAAAACAATTTTTGGAACGTTACAAAGTTTTAGCAATAATCAATAAAACTGAATACAATATTATAAAATGTAAAACAATTTTTATCGTATGAAACTTATGTGTTACTTTTAATTGATAACAAACTCATTAAAAATAAACAATAAGAATATACATTCAAGTAGAAATTAGATAATCATAAAAGCTCCTGGTACAAATAAAATTGTTCTTCAATTGTAAATGAATGCTGTAGAATGTACATTTCTTTAACAAATTGAACATAGGACACGTTTTGATGTTTCACGTCACATTAAAGGTGGCCCTGTGTACTTAAGACTTTCAGAGTCAAAATTTGGTGGTCCTTCAAATGCTAGTAATTTAACTTCTTCGATTATATCTGGCAAGTCCATGCATGATGTAGAACTAATAGTTTTGAAGAATGTGCATGGTCTTGGACCATTTCCAGAATCATCTTCGTCGTAAGGTGGACTAAGTATATCTAAAAATGCAGCAGGACCTTCGATGCATGAAATTTCATGCAAATTTTTATCCCAGGGTGTAAGAACACAAGCAGGTGAATTACTGTGCAAAGATATTGGTCGATGTCTAAATGCATCTTTTTCTTTATTTAACTTGATTATATGATCATCGTTTGTTTTCAAGGTGTAACTGTTCACTTGAACTGTACCACTAATTACCTGTATACACATTAAAATTAAAAGATACATTAGTCAACTCAGCATATATTTATATATATTTATATCTGAAAAAAGATAATATTTCATGTACATACCTTTAAAAAGCCATGCATTCCAGGGTGATCATGCATAGGCATTGTAACTCCATGTTTCAATATAAAAATTGAAATAGTCAAATCTTTATTTTCAAATATATTGATAACACACATTGGTGCGGATTGTATTTGTATAAAATCAAGAACTTGTTTGTTTAAATTGACATCTTCAGCTGTAATTTTATTCATTAAATTCCATAATTTATCAAAATTCTTTTGGCAAAGTTTGAATCCGACGTTTCTTCGTCCATCAAATGTTTTCAATGCTTGTTTCCATAAAATTTCGATCGCCGATGCCATGTTTCGAGTTTGTACTACTATTCTTCTAGAAACACCTTGTAAAAACCACATTGCTATTTCAATAATTTACTGGTAAAATATTTCCAAATAACTGGTAACTAAAGGACTAACGCTATGTAATCTTGATTATTATAATACAGACTCTTAACTAGCGTATAAAAGGAAAAATCAAAATTATTTTTAATTACAATTATATTAAAAGTTTGAATAAGTACCGTTAAATTATTATGCACAAATACGATTCACATTCAATGTTCTCCACCAAAATTTCATTGAACAAGTGTTCTATATAGAAATCAACAAAATTGTCACATTTAGAGGTTAAACGAGACGTATGTAGATTTCACTGTAGTTATGCATAACAATTTCGGAAGTGATATTACTATTTTTAAACAACAATAAACGATATTGATATATATTCCAGTCTTTTATGTACTTAATGTTTGGTCCTTGCTAATATCTCACACTTAATATGTGATTGACTACTCCATGCTAACATGGCTGTGTGATTTGATATCAACACAAGTCATGATATGTAAACATAAACAAAAACTTGGCTGTTTAAAGTCAATGCTATGTAAGCAAATATTCTATATTTTCTGATAATACATCACTGTATTAAAAAGTATTTAAGAAGAAAAGAAATCTTATTTATAAAAAAAATTTAATACATTATTATAAATATTGAAAAATGTGTATAACTATGTTGTACATATATCTGCATTGTTCAATCAAATATATAAATGCTGTCCAATCCTATAAGTTTATGTATATGCATTGTCACGTTGTCCCGATTTTCGGGCCCGTCCGACGGGAGAAAACCTGGGAAACGGCGGGTTTTTATAGGCCGTGAGGCCGGGCCACGCTCGGCCGCGCGATACGTGGTCCACCCGTGACAAACGGTATCCCGTAGACTCGATTTTCCGACGGATTTTATAAGGTTCGGGACTGGAAACGGGCGCCAGACACGCGCAAGTGTCACACGAACAATTCGTAACGAACGCGAGACGCGAATTACAATACCGAACCTACGTGACCCGCGCGAGGGCCTGAATAGCGGCAGCCGGGGCCAGGATTCTACGCGGAGGGAATACGGGACGTTTCCCGCGGCGGAAAGGTTTCTCACAATGAAGCGTACACGAGTTTGGGGCTTCGAGTTAACATTTATTTCATCCGGTCTTTACAAGGAGCTGCCGGGATCGCCCGGCAGCGGTGTAATCGAAGCCCGCGCGATTTGACAAGTTTGTACGACAGGTAGACGGTCGCTCGCGCTTTTTGCACCCGGGTATGCTTTCCTACGCGTCGAACTCGATCGCGGGCGCGATGTACGGCAGCCTCTATTGACAATTAGCCGGTCGAGAAGCGCCCGGGTTCCGATGATATACGCGGCAGCAAATGCTAAATGACTGTGGCCGTCGGAAGTAGCCGGAAAGGGCGATACGGCTTTCGTCGCGTCGTCCCACCGTGGGACGTCCCCAGATTGGATTCGCCAAAAATCGGTAACGGTACGGGCCCCCCGTCCGTTCACCGACCGACGGCCTCACCCCCTGCTCGATTCTATTCTGATCGCGATTCACGGCGAGCGAGGTCACGTCTTAAATTCGACTCGAAGTCCGGCCGATTCGCAAAAACGCTAACCGAGCCAACGCGAAAATCACAATAGTGTGGAAAAACCTGGTCGGCGCTTACCACTCGGCAACGTGGTCTAGTTCTGCTCCGCTGTCCCGGTGTTCAGCAGCCCTCTCTAATCGTATGTCTCGGCAGAACTACGTTTTCCCAAAATTACTATAAGACTGAAGCAATAGTAAAGCAACTATTCCGTACGAATTTCGGCAGCACAGTGACCTACTTCGCGAAGACTCGCCAACGCGGAAATGAGGCGTCCCCCACTATCCTACTTTTCCCTGCTCCCGCGCGACGCTCGAATCTATCGCTCGCTTTCGCGCGGCAGGGCCGCGCCCGGCGGTCCGGAGCCCTCGGCTACGGATCTATCGGCTAACGCTTTCCTGATGACACGCGTTGATTGGCCGCTTCCCTTGGAGAAAGACATCGTGCCATTCCCTCGACGGGTGCTTGTAGCTTTCCGGGACGAGGCGGCGACGAGGTCGAGATGATGTACGCCTCAGACCCGTAATTCCTCGGCGGCGCCTCCGGGTTGGCAGGCCCGGGGTCCTCCTCGTTGTCTTCCTGTAGGGCGTCCCCCGTAGCCGTCCCCTGAACGTTTTCCCTTAGGATTTTCCGCGCTCCTGGGAGGGTCGGAAAAGGATCCGGGTCCCCCTGGGACCCGGCCACGGTCCTGCAACTTCTTGTCGCGCCAAGTGGCGCGGCATTTAAACCGCGTCAATATCCAATCTGGGATCTCGGACGCTCCCAGGGAGATCGATCACGTCCACCGTTATCGCGGTGGTGCTGCCAAAGGGCGGCCCGGTCTTTCGATCTAAGATCTGAGGAACGTGGACAACTTTGCCACGTCACAACTCCTCCCCCCCCCCCGGGGAAGACCGGGCCATACCGGTGGCAGCCACCGACCAGGCTTCCGCGGGCTCGGCAGCGTAATCTCAATCTGGGAGTGTCCGCCGGTTCACAAAAAAAACTGAATTGTCACAGACAAATACCCATCACCAATATTATCTACGACAAATACTTACGGAACGAGTCACAAAGATTCGGGCGTGACATCTGCTTCCGGCCGGCACCAACTTACACCTATTCGCGAGTGCTTTAGTCGCGCGCAGAGGGAGTTCGAGGGGTTGGGTACGGTAACGCGAAATAGATAGCCGGTTCCTTTCCTTACGGCCTTTCTCGCTCATTACTTTTCGCGGCACTTCGCATCCTCGGCATTCTTATCTCCCTTCATCCTACGGCAACTCAACTTAATATACGGGCCTATTGGCGACGATAACGAACTTATCACTTCAATAAAAAGAATTTTCCTTTCGGCATCGATATAAGTCTTTACCAGGCACTGTTCTGCCTGCCCGTCGAACTTGGGGCCGCGGTTGGGGCGGGCGAGGCGGTCGGTTCGGCATCGTTCCTACGCGTTCTTCTTAGGGCCACTAAGCTTGGTGACCCCAGAGGTGATCAGGTCCACCCGCCTTCCAATTCTGTCCGCCTTTCGGACACGTCTTGATGGTATTTCCTAGGCGGCCGCAGCGAAACAGTCCGGCTCGTACAGTAGCGTGCCTTATGGTCGCGGGCTCCGCACCTCCAACACCCGTTCTGCCGGTTCCGTAGCTCCGGGGTGATCGGTCGTTGTACGGCATCGGGTGGAGGGGCCACTTTCGGCAACGTCCAGACTGTGGCTTCTCTTCGGGGTTCCCGGGAGTACGTGTAAGCGGCCGACTCCCAACGTGGCTCTACTCGGGCCTTTCGGCGCTGGTCCGTCGCCTCCTCTGCCTGGCGTCGACGGAAACTCACTAGCCCGATCCAGTATTCCTCCTCAACGGCCTGGAGGGCCCGGCTGCTGCCTCCCCCAGGGGCTGGACGGGGTCGTAAGCGACTGGTATGTCTGTTTGCCCGACCTGGTGGCGACTAACACCGCGGGGTCCAGAACTTCTGGGGGCCGCTCGTGTATTGGGGGAGCGGCACGGCATTTCGCGCTGATTTGCGACTGACCCTTCCCCTGGCGGGGTGGCCACCTCCTGTTGGCTCGGAGAACCGTCCAGCGGCAGATCCTCTATGCGATTGTCGATGGTGTCGTTTAGTCCCCCGGCTGTGGGGTCCGGCAGCTGGTCCGATTCCGGGCGCTCGTCGGCGGACTCATACGCGATGGCAGAGCTTTGTCGTTCATATGACGAAGGGAACGCTTTCAGGTCACTTATGTGGAGATCTTTGCCCAAATCCTTGCTTGCTTGCGTGGCTACTCGATACCCTACCGGCGAGATCTTTTTCGTTGCAATCACGGGCCCTACATACTTCGGCACTAATTTCGCCGCACCATGCTGCGCTGCCGTCGATAGGACGCGTTGCCGTTTTAAAACCCGGTCCCCTTTCCTCGAACTCCCGATCGCGGTGTCGCAAATTGCAGTGACGCGACTGACGGTTGTACGCGTCTGCTAAATTTTCTATTACCCAGCTCCTTAGCCTCGGCAGCTGGGCAACCCGCTCTGTCCACTTCGTTGTGGGTCCTACCTCGAAGTCTATAGGCGGTTCCGCATTCGCTCGTACGCATTTGGCCGGTCGCGGTTCTCGCCCGAAATTTAAAAAGGCTGGGGAAGCCTGTAATACCGAGTGTCGTGCTGTTGTCGGTCGGCAGCACGTCCGGGGTTCCCCATCGGGAGAAAACTAACCCCTTACGAACCTCGGCAACTTTCGGACGGGCCGCACGTCGTAGCGGGGCGCACTCAATCCATTTTGTGAACAGATCTTATATCACGAGGAGGTACGCGTGACCGGACCTGCGAGGAGGGAACGGGCCCATAATGTCGGCAGCTACCACTGACCACGGCGTGTTGATACGGCGCCGACCCATCAATCCGGAAGGGAGTGTCTGCTCCACTTTCGTGAGTTGACAGGTAGTACAGCGTCTTACGTATTCTACCGCAGTACGATACATGCCGGGCCAGTAGTAGCGAATCGCGATTCGATAAGAGGTCTCATCAATGCCCCGGTGTCCCGCTTGCGGGCTGTCATGCGCCTCCTGCAGGATCTCGGTTCGGCGTTCCTCGGGGACAACTAATTTCCATTCGTCCCCGTCTTGCCCTAATGTTTCTGCGATCAGAGGATCGGTTCTTCGGCAAAATAATTCCCCGCTACGAACGCACCAGTCTTTAAATTTTTCCGGGTTTTTCTCGACCGCCGCGACTTTTCCCTCGTACCAGCTCGCGCGTACTACGGCAGCTATCGGAGTTCCCCCCCCCCAATGACACCCCCACCTTCCAAAAACGCGCGAGAGTGCATCCGGCACCCTTCTAAATACGCGCGAAATTTTTGTACCGCCCAGACTACCGCTAGACATTCTAATTCCTTCGCGGAATATTTTCTCTCCGGCATCGTGAGAGATCTGCTGGGAGCGCGATTACTTTTTCTATACCCTCTACCTCTTGTTTTACAATGGCGCCTAACCCTACCGTGCTCGCATCCGTCTGCAATGTGAAAGGGATTTCGAAATCAGGGCACGAAAGAGTCGGTGCGGTCGCGATCGCATCCCTTAAGGTTTCAAAGGCGGTTTGTTGTCCGTCCTTCCATTCCCATTCCCGATTTTTCCGCAATAGGTTGTTCAGCGGTTCTGCAAGTGTTGCGAATCCCGGGATGAACCTCCTATACCAGGATGCTATTCCCAGGAATCGCCGCACCTGTTTCACATTTTTCGGAGAAGGATACGTCAAGATTGGTTTTATCTCATCGTTATCGACCTTTAACCCCTCGTGACTGACCACGAATTCTAGTTAACGGACTTGCTGTCGGCAAAATTCGCATTTCTCGGGATTAATTCTTAATCCGGCATCTTTAATTCGTTTTAGCACGCGGTCTAGCCATTCAAGATGTTCGTCGAACGTTTTTGTTACGACCATTATATCGTCTAAATATTCGAATGCGTGGGGTTCCATTTCTGGCCCTTTTAAACGATCTAACAAATGTTGGAAGGTGGCCGGTATTCCCGTGAACCCGTACGGTATGCGGCGGAAATGAAACAATCCTTTTCCCGGTACCGTGAACGCCGTGATTTCGCGACTTCCCGGTTCTATCGGAATTTGGAACTACGCCTAGCTGAGGACTAGAGTCGAAATGCATTTCGCAGCTCGCAGCTTGTCTAGTATTTGCGTCGTGAGTGGTAGTGGGTACGCGTCTTTCCTAAACTTTGTTTCTCCGTATCGCTTAATTTTTCAACCCTCAGCATACGGTCGCGTGGGGGTGTCTCTGAACGGAAACGTTTTCTCCGGCCGCTTCGCCAAGTACCGTATTGCCCGATGGTATTCTGCGACAATTCCTAATGACGATATTACCTCTGTTCTTAATAATATCGAAGTTTCTAGGAAAGGCCATTAATACCCGGTGTTTATGTTTTGGTTACCTCGCTCGGGCCTATGGCCTTGTCGCGGTACACATCCGAACAATGGACACCTTGTCCCAATCGGCAACACAAAAACTATCTCTAAATTCCTCGCTAATGTATCGAGTGTGTTCGCGTGTTTCGAAATTCTATCCCGGCAGCACGAATTTATCTTTCGCTACGCAGGGCTTTCCCCAGCAATTTTTACAACGTTAATTATAATTTGTCGCTAATTGAAAGGATTCGAGAATAAAAGGCTCTGTTTATAACTATAACTGGAAAAACTAAATTAACTTTATTATAAAACACAACGTCTGAGAAACTCTTCTATGACCATACAGCTCGAACGCCGGCCAACGAATAAGAAAACAAAACACTGTTCGCTTACCGGTCGCATCATCTGCGCAGCGCTTCCTGCGCAGCGTCTCCACACACACAATATAAATGTACCATATATCTTAACACGCCTCCTTACATTTATATTGCACACTTGATCTCATACATATTTGCTTACTCTACGTTTAATAGTTTCCTAAACTTTTCGAACTTTTCTCTACATAATGCTTTTGTAAATATGTCCGCAATATTTTCGTCCGTTGCAACCTTACATACTTTAATCAAATTTTCTTTTACGCTTTCGTGCACATAATGATAATGGATCTCTATATGCTTAGAGTTTTTTGTAAAATTTCCATAATTCGCAATTTCTATTGCTCCAGAATTGTCCTCAAAAATCTTTACAGGATCACACACTTTGACATTAAAAATATTAAT
The DNA here is from genome assembly GCF_050948215.1 of Halictus rubicundus. NCBI lineage: Eukaryota > Metazoa > Arthropoda > Insecta > Hymenoptera > Halictidae > Halictus > Halictus rubicundus. The sequence continues at coordinate 1,742,141 of NC_135152.1, forward strand.
TAACTCTCGTATAAACTTGACTTCACTAACTGCTTCAGATAGTGCTACGTATTCAGCATAAGTAGATGCTTTTGTTACGCTCTTTTGTTTCCTTGATTTCCAATCAATTACATTTCCGTAAAATCTAATAACATACCCGGAGGTGGACTTCCTGTCTACACAGTCATCAGCCCAACTTGCATCTACATAGCAGTCTATAATTTCACAATCTTTATTTCTTTTATAATTCAAACTCAATTCTTTGGTTAAATACAAGTATTTCAATATGCGCATAGCATATTTCCAATGTGTCTCATTATAACTATTTTGATATCGGCTTAAATAATTTACACTATGGCTTACGTCAGGTCTGGTGTTTGAGCTTATATATAATAGAGCACCTATTAAGTTTCTATATTTAATATCCGATTTGCAATTTTCACTCTTTTCTAATTTGAGATCTGTTTCCATAGGAGTACTATACAATTTACTGTTCTGCAGTTGATACTTACTAAATAATGACTCTATATATTTAGTTTGGCTTAACATCATTTCGCCTTTTCGATAGTCATACTTCACACTTATACCGAGATATTCTTTGACTTCACCTAAATCTTTCATTTTGAACTTTTCTGAAAGAGCTTCTTTTATACTCTGAATCTTTCTTTTGCTTTTACCACAAATCAACAAATCGTCTACGTATATTAGTAGATATATAGCTTCTACACCTTTTCCATGAGTATATAAACAATTTTCAACATTACTTTTTCTAAATCCTAAGCCTATTAAGTATTCATCAAAACATTTATACCACGCTCTTGGGCTTTCTCGTATTCCATACAGAGCTTTTAACAATTTACAGACTCTACTTGTTCCATCATTATAACCTTCAGGTTGACTGACATATACTTCTGAGCTTATTTTACAGTTAAGAAATGCTGTAATTACATCCATTTGCTCTATAATAAAACCATACTGGCAACAAAAAGACAACATGACTTTTAAAGTCTGTGCTTTTGCTACAGGAGCGTATATGTCATCAATTACATTTTTCTGTTGAAAGCCTCTTGCAACTAACCTTGCTTTAAATGTATCGTCAGACTTCCTTGCATAAACCCATTTTACATCTATGACTTCTTTTCCTTGTACTCTATCGACTAATTCCCATGTTTTGTTTTCATTTAAACTCTCTATTTCTTTGTTCATAGCTCTTATCCAATTTTTAGAATTTTTACTATTTACCGCCTCCTCAAATGCACATGGAGTGTCTATTCTACAATAGTTTACATAAATATTACTTGAACTATTCTCTGGGTATCTTATTGGACTTTTTCTTTCGCGTGTAGATCTACGTGGAAACTTTAACTCTAGGTTTTCAGTCTTTCTTTTTTCTTCCTTTGGTTCGACAGCATCCTCAAACACATCAACACTTTCATTATCACTATTATCTTCCTCTAGACTAGCATTGCTTTCAATATCATCATTGTAACTAATACCAATACACTTTTCATCCTTTTCTATAATGTTTACATGTCTAGCAACTACTATTTTGTTATTTAAAAGAACCCTATATCCAACATCGCTATATCCCAATAGAATACCCATATCAGCCTTCGCGTCCCATTTAGAAACTCTACACTGTTCTGGCCTTTTTACAAAAACTTTGCTACCATACAAACGTAAATTTTCTACATTTGGTCTTTTTTTGAAGAATATTTCATACGGAGTTTTCTTTTCTATCGTAGACGCTAACGTCCTATTTTTCAAATATGTCGCTGCACAAATTATTTCTGGCCAATATCTTTTATGCACATTTGCCTCTGCTAATAGACAACGTGCCATATTCATTATGGTTCTATTAAATCTCTCTGCAGTACCATTCAGTTCATGTACGTACGTTGGACAGCTGTTTATAATTATTCCCTTTTCTGAAGTAAATTTATAGAATTTGTTATTTAAATATTCTTTACCATTATCGCATCGCAATACTTTAACTTTCTTTTCAGTTAAGTTTTCAACTTCATTAATAAATCGTACTAAACTATCGAATACTTCATCCTTAGATTTTATGCAGTAAACTTTGGCTATTTTACTGTAATCATCGATAAAGGAAACAAAATATTTTTCTCCTTTTAAACCAGTTGTTCGAAAACTACCACAAACATCAGTATGAATGATTTCTAAGATTTCTTTGGCTTTAGTTCTATGATTACTGAAAGGTAGATTATGCATCTTATTCTCAAAGCAGGTCTTGCACTTCATGACTTCTGAACCCAAATCACCCGGAATACCTGTCAACAACTGTTGCTTACTTAATGTATTTAGATAGCCAAAATTTACGTGTCCTAACATTTTATGCCATTTTTCTTTCAAACACATGTTTACTTTATTATTGTTATTGTTGCAATTGACTGTATTTACTATCTTTTCTCTGTTATCTAATATGCTCTTTATCTTGTACGTTCGATTTTCTTTAAACGCTACAGCTATTAACTTATTATTTCCATCTATTATTTTCGCTATATTTCCCGTTGAAATAATCGTATTTTTATCTGTTAATTTTCCAAAACTTATTAAATTTGTATTCATTTTTTCCGCATAGAACACATTGCTCATTATAACTTTATTCCGCTCGCCAAACGCATTAAAATAACTCACTACAGTTCCTATTTTCGTTGCTTGTATATATCTATTATCACCTAAATATATATTGACAGGTTCTTTGAGCACAACACTTTTTTCAAAAAACTTTTCATCGTTGATTATATGATCGGTACACCCGCTATCTAGTAGCCACTCTATTGTATAGTTTTCTAACCTTTTTATCTCACTGTTCTGTGACACGTGCACTGTTGCTACCCAAGCGCTTGCGCCGAATCCGCTCTGCTCATGCGTGCTTGTTCCTTGTCGACCACGGAAACTACCGCGTCCCCTGTCGTTCCTGCTCCTTCCGGCCCTGCCTCGGCTGCGACTACGTGTTGATCCTCGCCATGTTCCACGATTGAAAGCATTATTTCCTGTTTGGCCGCCATCTTGACAGTCACGTGCAATGTGGCCGGGTTTTCCACATTTGAAACAATTTCTCTCTTGTTCCTTTTTCACAGCGAACACGTTAGATCTTGCTTCACCAATGTCATTATTATTTTTCATTTCAGCCAGTTGAATTTTGTTTTTAACATAAGCTGCTGTTTGATCCTCTTCTTTCAGAGTATCTACTAAATCACCAATATAACTGTATTGGCTCGGCAATGTGTTAAGCATATAGTTTAGCTTTTCTTTTTCATTTATTTTTGCACCCGCACTTCTCAATTCATTTATTGATTTTTCGAAGTCACCGAAAAATGTTGCTGTATCGCTATACTTTTCTAACCTCATCTTTTCTATTTTATTTCTACACACTATTTGTAAAGCCGTAGATTCCTTTAAGTATATCTCGTCTAGTTTCTTTATAATACTTCGAGCTGTAGTTTCTTCAGAGACAAATTCCAGTTGTTTATTCGATATGGCGCTATAAATATAATTTATCGCTTTCAAGTCCTTTTCATCCCAGTCTTCTTTTTCGGCTTCCACTTTTTCTCTGGTTATTACTTCTTCACATTTTTTAAGCTTTAGAAACATTGTAATCCTTTTCTTCCACATGGAATAGTTTTCGCCATCGAATACTGGTATCGTGATTTCCTTTTTGTCCATCTTGAATTGTTCTTTGTTCTAGAACGTTCCTTCGTGTTCGAAACCTTTTCTCTTTCACGATACTTTACCACTTAATCAAAAAACAGCCAATTTAACCACGCTCTGCTACCATGAAAGGATTCGAGAATAAAAGGCTCTGTTTATAACTATAACTGGAAAAACTAAATTAACTTTATTATAAAACACAACGTCTGAGAAACTCTTCTATGACCATACAGCTCGAACGCCGGCCAACGAATAAGAAAACAAAACACTGTTCGCTTACCGGTCGCATCATCTGCGCAGCGCTTCCTGCGCAGCGTCTCCACACACACAATATAAATGTACCATATATCTTAACACTAATTCTGTGTTCTTTCGCTAATTGTTTTCGCTATTTTCGCGAGATTATTTCGCCAATTTCTCGTTTCGCGTTCGCGAATATTCCTTTCACAAATGTAACGACTACCCTGACGGCACGTGGTTCCCGTCGGCACAAATTCTACGAGACGTTCCTTAAAACGTCCCTTCCATCACCGCAAATTACATGCCTAAATTACATCATTGCAATAACAAATGAAATAATCAGTACATTACAATATCATATTAACAATTTCATTTCAATATCATTCAGTGCAATTCAATAAGACATCAATAATAAAAAAAAATCTTTCAATAAGGCATCACAAATAATTTAGTTCAATATATCATCGTAAATAATTCTCCACTTCATCAAGTATTATCTTTCTATTTTTACTTGCATTGCCGAAGAAATAAATTAATCATAAAATTACGGTTTTGCGAAAAATGTAACAAAATAAATAGTGGATTGACAAAACACCTATAGACGTTACAGAATAAATTAGAAAACAGGATAATAAATACGAGGTAACAAAAATAAAATCACGGAATAACAAAATAAATTAGAAAGCAACGGAATAAATACGCGATTTACTAACTAAAATCAAAACTTAACGAAATAAATTAAGAAATAACGAAATAAAATGAAAACATAACGGAATAAATTACGAAATAACGAAATAAATACAAGAATCTCGGAGTGACTAAATCGGCAGCCAATTTAATTAATAGTGGAACTGACATTTTTAGCTTTTCATCAGTTGTACTATTTTCCTCGTAATTAATTACTCAAATCTATACTTGATTTCATGGAGGTTCACCTCATTGAATGGTCATTATACGTAGTTTTCTTCCCCTTTCATTTCCCAATTACGCAGAATGACCCTTTCTTAAATATCCATTGAACATTTCATAAATAATTTGACCATGATCGTAAATAGAATTTCACAAATCATATGTCACAGTAAATAACGTTTCATGAACAATATCATATCATCAATAGCATTTCATAAATAAATAGCATTTCACAAATACAATATGCAACATAATATCTCATTTTACATAATTTCGGTGACGTTGGCTCGCCTTGCAGCGTTTCCTATTCGTTCGCGAAACGGGTATTTGTCTTCGCGACGCGACGGTACCGATCACGTTCCGACTTTATTTCCCGGCAACCAGACAGAATTTTCGTGAGAGTCCCGCACTCTCCGCGTATCTCTTTACGATGGAAAAGCCCTTGGATAGTTTACTTTTCCGCGAGATATCCGAATGTTCGGGCGCCAATTTGTCACGTTGCCCCGATTTTCGGGCCCGTCCGACGGGAGAAAACCTGGGCAACGGCGGGTTTTTATAGGCCGTGAGGCCGGGCCACGCTCGGCCGCGCGATACGTGGTCCACCCGTGACAAACGGTATCCCGTAGACTCGATTTTCCGACGGATTTTATAAGGTTCGGGACTGGAAACGGGCGCCAGACACGCGCAAGTGTCACACGAACAATTCGTAACGAACGCGAGACGCGAATTACAATACCGAACCTACGTGACCCGCGCGAGGGCCTGAATAGCGGCAGCCGGGGCCAGGATTCTACGCGGAGGGAATACGGGACGTTTCCCGCGGCGGAAAGGTTTCTCACAATGAAGCGTACACGAGTTTGGGGCTTCGAGTTAACATTTATTTCATCCGGTCTTTACAAGGAGCTGCCGGGATCGCCCGGCAGCGGTGTAATCGAAGCCCGCGCGATTTGACAAGTTTGTACGACAGGTAGACGGTCGCTCGCGCTTTTTGCACCCGGGTATGCTTTCCTACGCGTCGAACTCGATCGCGGGCGCGATGTACGGCAGCCTCTATTGACAATTAGCCGGTCGAGAAGCGCCCGGGTTCCGATGATATACGCGGCAGCAAATGCTAAATGACTGTGGCCGTCGGAAGTAGCCGGAAAGGGCGATACGGCTTTCGTCGCGTCGTCCCACCGTGGGACGTCCCCAGATTGGATTCGCCAAAAATCGGTAACGGTACGGGCCCCCCGTCCGTTCACCGACCGACGGCCTCACCCCCTGCTCGATTCTATTCTGATCGCGATTCACGGCGAGCGAGGTCACGTCTTAAATTCGACTCGAAGTCCGGCCGATTCGCAAAAACGCTAACCGAGCCAACGCGAAAATCACAATAGTGCGGAAAAACCTGGTCGGCGCTTACCACTCGGCAACGTGGTCTAGTTCTGCTCCGCTGTCCCGGTGTTCAGCAGCCCTCTCTAATCGTATGTCTCGGCAGAACTACGTTTTCCCAAAATTACTATAAGACTGAAGCAATAGTAAAGCAACTATTCCGTACGAATTTCGGCAGCACAGTGACCTACTTCGCGAAGACTCGCCAATGCGGAAATGAGGCGTCCCCCACTATCCTACTTTTCCCTGCTCCCGCGCGACGCTCGAATCTATCGCTCGCTTTCGCGCGGCAGGGCCGCGCCCGGCGGTCCGGAGCCCTCGGCTACGGATCTATCGGCTAACGCTTTCCTGATGACACGCGTTGATTGGCCGCTTCCCTTGGAGAAAGACATCGTGCCATTCCCTCGACGGGTGCTTGTAGCTTTCCGGGACGAGGCGGCGACGAGGTCGAGATGATGTACGCCTCAGACCCGTAATTCCTCGGCGGCGCCTCCGGGTTGGCAGGCCCGGGGTCCTCCTCGTTGTCTTCCTGTAGGGCGTCCCCAGTAGCCGTCCCCTGAACGTTTTCCCTTAGGATTTTCCGCGCTCCTGGGAGGGTCGGAAAAGGATCCGGGTCCCCCTGGGACCCGGCCACGGTCCTGCAACTTCTTGTCGCGCCAAGTGGCGCGGCATTTAAACCGCGTCAATATCCAATCTGGGATCTCGGACGCTCCCAGGGAGATCGATCACGTCCACCGTTATCGCGGTGGTGCTGCCAAAGGGCGGCCCGGTCTTTCGATCTAAGATCTGAGGAACGTGGACAACTTTGCCACGTCACAGCATACATGTACATATGTGTACACTCATATATATACAGGGTGAGTCACCAAGCGTTAGCACCTCAAATATCTTTGTTGTTTCTAAAGATACGTAAAATATGGTAAGGACAAAGTTAAATGGTACAATGGGGCTGACACGATGCAAAAAAAAATTTTGTTTTTATGTCATTTTTTTGGAGATATCAAGGTCACCTTGACTTTTTTAAATGGAACCACCCTTTTTTAAACACCTACAATGATAGTCCCTTTCATTAGGAATTCAGTGACTATAATTAGTCCAAAATCATTCAAGGTCAAGGACAGAAAAAACGTATAAAACTAAAATATGGAAGCAGAATACGTTTATCACGGTTGAGACTTGTAGGAAATAGTAAACATACTATGGTCGTAGTTAAAGTAAACATACTAAGGTCCTTCAATGTTATTCAGCATTCTTATTTACTATCAGTATGTTTCCAAACGCGATTCCGCTATGTTATATTCGATGACTGAAAAGTGTGATATGATCACGATTTACTGTGAATGTAGAAAAAATGCAGTGCAGGCCCGACTACTTTATGAAGAAAGGTACCCCGAGCGAAACACTCCTTCTAGACATACTTTCACTAATACGTACAGGTTGTTTCGAAGTACTGGAAGTGTACATGCAAGACAGTACAAACGGAAGAATCCCACGACTAATGAAGACAATGAAATTAATATTTTAGCAGCTATAGCTGTCAATCCTCACGTGAGTACGAGAAAAATTGCCCGGGAAGCAGGCATAAGTCAAAGTAGCGTAATACGAATTCTGGCCCGACATAAATTTCATCCGTTCCACATATCGCTCCATCAAGAATTGCACGGGAATGATTTTCAAAATAGAATTAACTTTTGTCAATGGGGATTGCTTCAAAATCATTCATTTTTTTTCTAATGTCTTGTTTACGGACGAAGCAACATTTACTAATCATGGCTCAATTAATCTACGGAACGCCCATTATTGGTCTGTGGATAATCTGCACTGGCTGCGAGAAATTGATCATCAAAGACAATGGAGCGTAAACGTGTGGTGTGGTATTTTGAACGACAAAGTAATTGGACCATATTTCGTTAACGGAATGATGACGGGACAGAAATACGCTCAATTTTTGCAAAAAGATCTGCCAATTTTGTTAGAAGATGTCCCTTTACAAAATCGCTACGATATGTGGTACCAATATGACGGTTGTCCTGCTCATTATGCACGAGTAGCAAGAGAAACGTTGGATTCTCGATATCCAAACCGATGGATTGGACGAGGCGGAACAGTTTCATGGCCAGCACGTTCGCCTGATTTAAATCCACTGGATTTCTTTTTATGGGGTCTGCCAAAAGAGACCGTGTACACGGATGCTCCAACAACAGTTGAAGATATGCGTCAGCGTATCATCACAGCATGTACGAATATCACGTCGGACACACTTATCAGAGTTCAACATTCCTTCAGAGCTCGTTTACAACAATGTATCGACGCAGACGGCCATCATTTCGAACATTTATAAAATACAGGTATTCTGCTTCCATATTTTAGTTTTATACGTTTTTTCTGTCCTTGACCTTGAATGACCTTGGACTAATTATAGTCACTGAATTCCTAATGAAAGGGACTATCATTGTAGGTGTTGAAAAAAGGGTGGTTCCATTTAAAAAAGTCAAGGTGACCTTGATATCTCCAAAAAAATGACATAAAAACAAAATTTTCTTTTTGCATCGTGTCAGCCCTATTGTACCATTCAACTTTGTCCTTACCATATTTTACGTATCTTTAGAAACAACAAAGATATTTGAGGTGCTAACGCTTGGTGACTCACCCTGTATATATATATCAGAGAGGAATGAGAGTGCTCACGCCCGGGGTTTCGGCGTTCCCACTTTCGTGACATCGCCGCTTTAGCATGGCACAGAACCGGCCAGTCTTTTAGCATGGCACAGAACCGGTCAGTCTTTTAGCATGGCACAGAACCGGTCAGTCTTTTAGCATGACACAGAACCGTGTCGTCTTTCCTGGAACAGAACCGGGCCACCGACGAGATATATATAAAGACTGCCAGCCCCGTGTTAAACTGCGAGTCTCAAAGTGGGTCCCAGGTGGGTACTGGGATCGGTCGGTAACGGCCCCAACATCGAGATACTCTCGTCAGTTGTGGAACTAAGAACGTGGAACTATCACTGATCTCAAATACCAACTTCGTTAAACATGCCGCGCTCGCTACCTAAATAGAACATTTGCTCGTGAATTACGGAAAAAACGTCAGTGACAGAGGCAATAAATAAACGTATAATGCGTAGAATGAAAATAATTATCTTTTATTGTACAATTTCATTACACTCTTATTGCCTTCTTATTTTCCATATTATTCACCATTGTAATCATTATTTTATAATCGATAGTTTATAGGTGTAATTAATTAATTTGGAACTTATTGCCATATTTATAAAATAATGATTATTCAACAAAATATATTCTGTAATAGTTATAGAATAAAAAAAAGAATAAATACAATATTCAAGTAATGACAAAATTCAATCGTTCTTATTGTGATCCGTAGTAAAAAAACAGAAAATTAATTTGTTTACTTATTTAACCGATAATACCACTTCTAATGCTGAACTGCAATTATTCAAGTAAAGGTAGTAACGAAACAAAAGTGTTATGTAATGAAACTAACTTTCGACGGCTCTTATCCATATAAAGCTATTTGGTGGCAGTATTATTGCTATTTATACAAACACACAGATACACAAATTCTTATATCTTGCAATGCACGTTGTTTTTTTCTCCGTCAACCGATTTCGATGAAATTTTCAGTTTGTGTATCACTAACATAGAGGTAGAGATAAAAGTTTTGAAAAGTGTCTGTCATTTTAAGTTTTAATTATAATTTTATTGTTTGCTATTTTTTATACCTTATAGAATTGTTTCTTTACATTTAATATTCTTTATATTTTATCAGCAATAAACTTTATGTATAATCATTAATGGTATTGTTAAATTTAATTTTCTGTGAGTAATTGTCAATACATATACATTAGTAACCACATCTAGACTTTTGCCCGAAATTCGGCTACTTGTCAGCAGCGAAAACCAATCTGTCGAACTCGAGACGGGAAGGACTCGCCGCGTCTCTTTCTTTTCGTATGCTGTCCTTTTTTGCGTCCGAAACTTCCGTTGTTCGTTACACAAGTAAATATCATCGGAATTTTGTCATATTTGGTACCGTTTTTCTTAGAAAAATGCCACGAGTATGTTGGTGAAAGTCCGATAGAAAAATAATTAATAATGAAAAAGTTTATTTTTTTATTTAAAGGCCTGAGCTCACGCCAGTCTTTCATCTTTTCCGAACGCTTCGACTCTCCGCGGCTCTTTCTTTCCCATACGCTGTCCTTCTTCGCGTCCGAAACTTCAATCGTTCATTACACAAGTAATTATCATCGGAATTATATCATATTTGGTTTCATTTTAATCAGAAAAATGCCACGAATATGTTGGTAAAAGTTTAAAAACAAATAATGAAAAATAAAGAGGTTTTGTAATTGGATTAGTAGTGGTCTTCTGGTCTCACACCGATATAGCCGGCAAGGTGTGGCCCACTCCTCGGCGCGATGCCGACGGTTCTCGCGAAACTCGCTGTCCGCTTCACCGTGCAACATTATATCGGAGACGGATATTCTCTCCGTTTGAATGCCAGTCATTTTGGTGTGCCCAGAGTTGGGCATTATTTAGATAAAAAATTATTAAAATAACGATTCGAATAAAAGATACTTCATCTTTATTCGTTATTCGAAGGTTCGAATAAAAAAGGTATCTTTATTCGACGAGTATCGAATAAATAATTTTATTCGACGAGAATTTATACGACGAATAAAGATACTTTTTTTTATTCGAAGCGGATTTATTCAAACTTCGAGAAATTTTTTCATCTTTCATCTGTATCTTTTATTCGAAGGCTTCGAATAAATGTTCGAATAACTTTTGCCGAGCGCCGAGCTTCAAAGACCCAGCGACGACAGACGACATACAATGTAAGCGGATAGAGAATCGCGCACGTATGAAAGTTTAAACTTTTAGATTTTTCAATATATCCTCATAAAATTGTGACGAGCGAATGGAGGAGATTTTCCTGATGAAAATGAGGTCAAATTCGAGTGTAATCGAACAAGTTTCACTGATACGTAATGTTACGATAAAAATTACAATCTCATTAAAGACAGTCCAAATGATGTCGTGTTTGGACTCATTTTGATCGGGATAAGCTCTACAACTCATTCGTATTAACAATATTGTCCTGATTAAAAACATAAAAGCATAAATTGCTAATAATGCTGGATTCACCATCTGCTTACATTCTAGGCTGTTGGTCGGTCTTTAAAAAAAAATCTTTATTCGTCGAATAAATTCATTACGTGTGGAATAGAGATAACATAATTATTTTTATTTGACGCGTAACAAATCATTTTTTTATCTTTTATTCGCTGTTTGAAATGTCTATTTCAATAAAAATTTGCCTATCTTTGCTCCTACAATTATATTATTTTATATTATATTCATTCATCCACGTGATTCTCTCTCAAACTCTATACTATTCGGAATAGTACGTTAAATAAACGCTACTCTGGTTTTCAACATATTTCTGTTCCCACAGATCGATTCTTAGAACAATTATCTATAAAAAAAGTGTAAGGAAATAATGCTTGTTCATGAAATATTTTTAAATTACAATTTAAGGTATCTCATATGGAAGGAGAAATTGATTTCCCTAAAATTATGCTTTAATAATTTCTTACGTAAAATATTTTTACGAATTTTTCGTCCTTGATATTAGTTTTACTTTTAATATTTTAAATCTTAAAAAGCAACACTAAAAAAAATATCTGTTTAATTTGAATACGTTTGTCGGAGAATGTAACATTTGATAATCGATATGGTTCCGTGATGATTCACCTTCTCACCGACGGGAATTTCCTAAGTGGTCTTCTGCACCGACGAGATACCGTCGTTGGCCTTCTGTTTCTTACCCCAGCCAAAATCTATCCTAGAGGGCGGTAGAAAGCACCGCATTTTTCGAGCGACACATTCTCCCGTAAGGCTGGCAGTCTTACGGGAGAATGTGTCGCTCGAAAAATACGTGTGGGGATTTTGGGGAGAGATATGTTGAAGTGGTCTGTCTGTCGACTTCCTCTGTAGTGGTACACACCACATCGGTGAGCGTAGACTCAGACTGTCCTCCATGAACGTGGGGACTGTACGATGAGCACGTAGTACAGAAAACAGGGTCACTAGTGGCCACAGGCCACACGTTCTCGAGAGAGATATATATAGTATCGATTAATGGCGCGGAGAGGCAAATTTAAATGTAAGATGTAATCGCGTATTTCATACATACGTATTTTATTTGGGCACGATAGTTTAGAGTAGGTAAAGAAAGACCGGGAGAGTTCCATAGAGATCCTTGACGAAATTCGAGTCGGCGAGACTAATTGCGGAATCTAGAGAAAGTCACGCAGCCTCTTAGAGTAGCTTCTCCAATTCTACATAAATTAGGGATAGTCGAAGTCCGGAATCAGTTAAGGACAAGAGGTCATAAATTCTCAGTCAAGGACCTCTTGGAACTCCCTCGGACCTCTCTCTTGTTCGGTCCCACATGGCCCCACGTCCCTTGTTTTGGCGGGGCTTCACCCTCATGCGTACCCCACTCCCGTGCGTGCGCTATTAAGATCCATCCACTACCAATCACCATCAAGCAGCAACCGGAAGACGAGTGATCCGACGACTCAACGCCTAGCCAGAAGATCCCAATTTTCCTATTGGCTAAGGAAGCGAGACGAGAAGGAAGAAGCTAGAAAAAGGATTCGAAGCTCCAGGATGAGACAGAACTCATTGTAGAACTGAGGGAGTTACATCTCCAAGTACTTCTAATAAAATCTACAACAGTTTTTCGCCTTTAAACTCTGTGTACAAAGTTTATTTCTTAACTTCCACGAGCAGAGCGCTTCAGCGCTCCACGGGCACTCGAACCCACAACCAAAATCCCTATTCCACCACACTGCGACGCAACAATATGATAGTCCAAGATGGACGCGCCACGTGTTCGCGGCGAAGTCGGAACAGGTTAACTGCGTGAGGCCCACACCTCACGATTAATAAAGGTGTCAGGTAACGATCAAATAACAACGTTTATTCACCGAATGGCAACGAGGAAACTCGCGAAACAGCTAGACGCGAGATGCAAGGTCCGTCCAGTACGGACAGCGTAGTAACACGGTTATATATCAAATTCAACTCCGAAAGACGCAACTAGCTACGGCGGCGTGGTTTTCGCGAAAGAGAAAGAGTCGTCGACGAGACGCTCCTCGCCGCGGGAAACGCAGGCGCACTAACGCGTGCCGCATGGCACATGCGCGTGAGCGCCGCCGGCCCCACATACTTGTGACGTCGCCCTAATCGAAACAGGCGCCATCTCGGTAATAACTAGACATGATACCGCGCGTATTCGAACAGACACGTATTCTATAAGGATAATTTTTAAGAAAGCGCAGTTAGAAAATGTTATGTTAAGTTAAGAGGTCACTCGAGTAGGGAAAGCGAGACGCAAGGAATGCCAGCTGCAAGCGATAACGGAGCGGAACCACTTCTACTAGGACCAGGCCCGCTTAAGCGAAGGACAACGAGGAAAAACAGACCCGAGAGAAGACAGCTCTACAGCCTCCCTCAAGGACCTGGAAGACATAAATTAGTCACCCCCGAACAAGAGGCCACCTACGAAGACATCGAACGGCAATCGAAACGCACGTGGCATGCTACACGCGAGTAACCCCTCAGATTACGTCCCCTTGGGCCACTCCTTCGAGGCCTTACGCATTCTAGGCCCACGCAACTTAGGGGAGGAGACTACCCTTCTGATTGGACCTCACGACGCCCCACTATCAACGCATCCTGGAACCGGAGGTCCGATAAAAGGAACAGAGCAAAGGCCCGCGACACTCGTTTTTGATCTCAAAAATCACTTTGTCGACCCATCAACATTATTAGAAATACAACAAAGTTTTCCGACCAAGTTACGTTATAACATTTTATATCCATTTTCCCTTCCCAGATAAAGCCGCGTTCGGGAGTTTAGTACCTTAGTACTTTGAGGCGTTTGAACTCATGCCGCGAAATTGATAGATTAACCGGTTGTGCCATCTGCAGACAAGTATCGTAATTTCGGGTCCCTAATACGTACATAACAGTGGTGACAGCGGTGGGATACGCCAACTTTCGTGCGCGCTTTTTCAAAAGAACACATTTGTGACTTAGAATTCGAACTGAACTAACAGTGTATTTTAATTAAATAAGGACAATAAAAGAGTGCAGGTGAACATTGAACTGTGAATTACAAACTGAGTTTTCGTGCCACTCTTCCCTCCTGGGTTTTGGCGTGGTTTCCCCAGGGAGCGACGGGTGAATACCGGAAGAGGTGATTATCAGCGGCCACGCAAGCTAGCCTAAAGCAACCCTGAAATCACTGGCAATCACTGGATACCTGCTGCGCACCTGCCATCCTGATAGCTGCACATTCAACGTCCATTTGAAGAAGGGAACAACATCTAGTAAACGAACCTACCCTTCTGGAATTCAGTAGCAGCGGACATCGTCAACTCATCAGCAGCTCAAGTGTAAGACACACGTTCATTGTTTCTATCTCGAGTGACCAGTCAGGATTAGATTAGTTTGGTATTTAGATTAAGATAGATAATTGTCTAGTGTAAACATGAGTAACGATAGTCGATCGACTAGCTCGTGGGTTGTCGCGTGCCCGCAGGGAACCTCACGGTCTGATAGCTCCTCCGATTTCTCTCTTATCCCTTGGCGTGACCCTGAGATCATGCGAAATGAAATTGACAAACCATTTGTTCGGCCACCGGGGTATCAACTCCCATCGATTGTGTCTGAACAGTACGAAAATTCGAATATAGAGGAATTATCTTCTGCTTCCGCTGTCTCTAATGTCGAATCCGTCGGCGGATGCCAAATCTCTTTAAAATTAGCCTCGGAAATTTTGCCTGAATTTGATGGGAAGTCTACACCGGTGAAAGAGTTTACGAGATTATGCCGCGATATTTGGAAGGCGGTAAAGTTGAACGAACGGCAATTTCTTGTTAAAATAATAGAGAAAAAAGTAATTAAGGACGCGAAAAGTCATATCCGACGACAACGAGATACGTATAATCTGGAAGAATTACTAAAATCTTTGGAACGTGCATTTACCCCAAGGCACACTCTCGACACCCTCCAAACGCGTATGTCGAATATGTATCAAGAAATCGGAGAATCTGCACTCCAGTACGGGAATCGAGTCAAAGAATTATTAGACGATATACTTGACGCGATTGATGAAGAATGTGATCCGGACGTCGCATATGGAGTACGGACTAGGGCCATAGACAACGCCTGCGGTTGTTACATCACGGGATTGAGTAATACAATCGAGACTCAGGTTCGTCAAGGAAAACCCGCGATTCTCCAAGCGGCCATTGATTTGGCGATGGACGAGGAGGAACATCAAAAGAATAGAGCTCGTGTTCGTCGAAAAAAAATCGTGCGATACGATCGTCGCGAACGTGGGCAAGAACGAAGATTTGACACGAGACGTCCTCGCGAAGAAATAGAGACAGTCCGGGTAAACGAAATCCGGGCAACACGAGGCGGTGATGATCGTCGTTCACGCCTTTACTGCCATACCTGTCGGAAACCGGGTCACGCGTCAGAAAACTGCAATAGCTTCAAACGGCGGGAGGCCCTTATGTGCACTTATTGTAAACGGAAAGGTCATAACGAGTTTAATTGTTTTACTAAGCGCGATCGGGAACGACGTAGTGATAATCACCCATCATCATACATTGCACCTGGGCGTAATTTAAACTCCAATCTCGCTCTTCGAGACAGCGCTACGAAGAGTGTAGCAATAAAAGCGCGACCCGACTCTGCCAGGTTAACTACGATCTCAGTCGAAAGCGAACAACCCAACTCCCCGTCATAATTATAGATCATTGTTTTTTCCATAACAACCAGGGTTATTTCCTCATTGACACCGGTTCACAATTGAATCTAATTAAAGAAAGTGCGATTTCTCCAGAGGTTCATGTTAACACTAAAATTTCGTATCATTTGAGAGGCATTGGGACAGGAACTCGTCGAACCTATGGAGAAATTACTCTCAATATGCTGAGTGTCGAAATAAAATTTCAAGTAGTAGACCATAGCTTCCCCATAGAACAATCCGGAATTATTGGAATGGAATTCCTTACTAAACAGCAGGCTCTTCTAGCTTTTCGAGAAAATTTGTCAAGTTCACTAATCTTAGGGAATAAAGAAATTCCGTTTTGTAACCACCCTTCGTTCGACTTGCCGCCGCGAACTAAAACGTTAATTAAAATTCCTACTAAAACTCCAAATTTAAGGGAAGGTTACGTTAGGAAAATGGATTTCGGACCGGGAGTGTACGTAGGAGAAGCAATTGTTTCGCAAGATCAGGGTCATGTAAAATTGTTCGCCATTAATTGTACGTATGATCAGGTCAATATTACTCTACCTCCGGTCGAACTGGAAGATTTCGAGGCTCAACCCCCATTAGCCCGTTCTGCTCGAATCGGTAACCCAGGTATAGACAACCAACGCTCCTCTGCCGAGAGACTTTCAAAGCTTTCTGGCCTTCTTAAATTAGATAATTTGAACGAGGAAGAAAGAGTTAGTATTCTATCAAGTGTTGCTACTTACGCATACCAATTTCACTTACCTGGAGATAGATTAGAGTCCACCACCACCGTAAAACATAAGATAATTACCACCGATGAGAGCCCGCTACACACCAAACAATACAGATATCCTCAGATCCACAAGGCAGAAATTCAGAACCAAGTCCAAGACCTTCTTAACAATAAAATCATCGAACCCTCCGATTCCCCATATAATTCACCTGTTTGGATCGTGCCGAAGAAGCCGGATTCGTCTGGTGAACCTCGTTGGCGAATGGTCATCGACTATCGCAGACTCAATGAAAAAACAATTAACGACGCTTACCCACTCCCTAATATAACGGATATCCTCGATCAACTAGGAGGTGCTAAATATTTTAGCACGCTCGATTTAGCCTCAGGGTTTCATCAGGTATCTATGGACCCCTCTTCTAAATCAAAAACCGCATTTTCAACCCCTTTTGGACATTACGAGTTTAATAGAATGCCCTTTGGTCTTTGTAACGCACCAGCCACCTTCCAGAGGCTTATGGATCGTGTCCTCGTCGGTCTACAGGGTATCGAATTATTCGTATACATGGATGATATTGTCGTCTATGCTAATTCACTCGAAGAACACTCTAGAAAACTAAACACTCTGCTAGGTCGCTTGCAAAACGCTGGGCTGGCACTTCAACCGGAAAAGTGCATGTTTCTTCGCAAAGAAATAGCTTATCTAGGGCATCTGATCACTAACGAAGGAGTGAAGCCGGACCCCGGTAAAATTAAAGCCGTGAAATCGTTCCCGGTACCCTCGAATAGGAAAACAATTAAATCCTTTTTAGGATTAATCGGATACTATCGCAGGTTTATCAAGGACTTCGCGAGACTCGCAAAACCCATGACTCGATTGCTAAAAAAGAGTACTCCATTCTTCTGGAACCATGCTGCGCAAGAAGCATTTGAAAACCTAAGAGACACTATCTGCCGGCAACCCCTCCTGCAATATCCGGATTTTCGCAAATCATTTATAGTCACTACCGATGCCTCCAACTATGCCATCGGTGCCGTCCTCAGTCAGGGTGATATAGGCAAAGATCTTCCTATTGCCTATGCATCGAGAACACTGAACGACACCGAAACAAACTATTCTACTACCGAAAAGGAATTACTCGCCATAATTTTCGCTGTTAATCATTTCCGCCCCTATCTGTACGGCCATAAATTTACCCTTGTCACGGACCATCGACCTCTAGTTTGGCTCCACAACACCAAAGATCCAACCTCCAAATTAATGCGATGGAGAATCAAATTGAACGAGTACGATTATAATATCGTATACAAGCCAGGACGCGTAAATTCCAACGCGGATGCTCTTTCCCGTAACGTTCCGGATGAGGTTTTGCAACAAACGGCAGTGGAACTTCAAAGGGATTCTCACTCTAGATGTCAGGAAAAGATGCTTGTCCGCGCGGACAAAACACCGGTTACTGATATCGAAACGGGTGACGATCCTGGCAAAGTATCTCAATGTCTCGAATGTGAAGCTTCCGTTGCCGCCTGCTTCTTTGCTAGCGAGAAGTTGGCGGAAGAGATAGGAAATCTACCCCAGATAAACAACCAACTTGTATCCACCCGAACACCATCCACAATAACATCGAAATCCTGCAACAACATTTGCATGACTACTCAACAAGACAAGACAGTAGATCGTGTCCCGGGGAGTAAAGTGTGGACCCTTCTTCCTGCAACGCTGGAAAATTCGCCTGCACGCTATGTCGGTAGTTCCGGTTCTGCGCGCAAATTCCCAGACCGTCTCCAAGGACAAGCTGCAGTGCAACGAGAAGCGACGATAAAACCCGTACTCGCAACGAGGGAAATCTCGCCTGTACGCCATGTCGGAGTTCCGGTACGCGCGCAAATTCCCGTACCGTCTCCACGGACAGGCTGCAGTGCACGCATCGAGGGAAGGTATTTATGGGACACGGTTGACTCTGACGCTACCCAACCCGACGATAACCCTTTTTCAGAAGAACGAAACATATCCAACCAAGATCCACCGATCGCTGCCCGATTCAACACTAACGAATTATACACTTTAACCCATTCATGTTTTACCTACAGTAAAGATTTCCTATCTCTGAGAAAAGATCACATAGTTCATTTCATTTCGGCAAACTACGAGTTAACTTCTGCAACTAGTAATGAGTTACTCGAACAAGGGAGGTTCTCCATCCATGAATTGCGCAACGTGGATGCCAACGTAGGTGAAGCCATTGCCATCCGATCCGGTCGAACCAATATTTTCCACTTAATTACCCAAGAAACCCCCAATTCACCTACCAGCCTTACAAACATCGAATTGTGCATTCATAGTTTAAAAAATTTAATGAAGGGACTTGGCCTCTTTACTTGCAGTGTATCGAAAAATCGTAACGACTTAGATCAAATTCCTTGGATCGATATAGAAAAACTATTCAAGGCTGGTTTCTCGACGGAAGGGTATACTATCACTATATGCTCAAACGAACTAAAATTTCCCCCAAAGGACGACCAAAGTCGTATCCTTAAAGAATACCACGAGTCTGTGGTGGGTGGTCACAAAGGAATTACTAAGTTATATAACCGTGTTCGTGAAGACTTCTATTGGAAAGGAATGCGAAAAGATACCGCAGACCTCGTAAAAACCTGCCCCAGTTGTCAAAAATTCAAACTAGTAAGGAAAGGGATTAAACAACCTCTTCGTATTACAGACACCCCTCAACAGGCATTCGATAAGGTACAGTTAGACATTGTTGGACCTTTACCAGTAACCGAATCAGGTTACAGATATCTCCTCACTCTCCAAGATAATCTGACAAAATATTCAGATGCTATCCCTCTCCGAGAAATGGATGCAGTCTCTGTTGCTTCTGCACTTGCAGAACAATTTATTTCTCGTTTCGGATGCCCAAAAACCATCCACACTGATCAAGGTAGAAATTTTATGAGCCGAATAATGAAATGCTTTTGCCGCATCTTCAAAATCAAACAAATTAAATCTACAGCATACCATCCCCAATCATTAGGTTCGCTCGAACGCGCTCACCACGTCTTCATCGAATATTTAAAACACTATTGCACTAAGAGAGATTGGGATAAATGGATACGATTCGGCATGTTTTCCTACAATACATCGGTTCACGAGTCTACAGGTTTCACTCCCCATGAACTTATTTTTGGTAAAAAGGCCCGCATCCCTTCAGAATTTGCCGACGTACAACCACCCCGAACGTTTTCTCAATACTTCGACGACCTTTTCTCTACAATAACAACCGTACAAGCATCTGCCGCCCAAACCCTTAAGAAAGCCAAGGCTAAGTGTAAAAAACTTTATGACCGGAACGTCAACCCACACAAGTTTAGGATCGACGACCACGTGTACCTGCTTCACGAACCTCGAACTTCCAAGTTTGACCCCCAATGGAACGGACCGTATAAAATAACCCGATTATTTGATGATTTCAATGCCGAAATCGCAATCAACCAATCACGTATGAAGATAGTCCATACCAATAAACTTAAATTAGCCCATATTAGGCCTGAACCGCTACCCGATCCACAACCAGATCCTTGATATACCTGTAGAATATCGAGTCGAGCATTATAGCAAGGGTGCTTACGTATGTATGCATATGTATCATGAATGCGGAATATAGGCGAATAATAATATATGCATATATCTTCTAAATAAGCTGTATCGTTAGTAACACCTATTTTTATACTTAGTCATACCACATCCTTTTATAATTATAAACATCATTATTAAGATCGCTATTACTATTGTCATTTAATTTCTTTTGTGTTTTTGTATATATGCATACCTTTAATATGATTATGTTACAGTAGTTATTTTCTCTATTATTCTATATATCAAAATAAAATATCTGTCTATGTTACTAAGCATTTTAGTACCTCTGCTTTCTATAATAAATATTATTATAACTACCCCCTTTCTATACTATAATCATACTATACTATATTTTTTTTTATTGTCATCATTACTATTATTATTACTACTGTAGCAATTGGCGCTTTGCTATTATTTTTCCTTTTGCGTTTACCGCTAATTTTATTATTAATCTATTATTATTAATTATTATTGTTCCGCTTAGTTATAAGGTGTTCTACCTAGTATTAAAGTAAAAGTTGTTACTACATGTAACATCCTTTTTATTAAGGGGGGAGGTGTGACGTCGCCCAAATCGAAACAGGCGCCATCTCGGTAATAACTAGACATGATACCGCGCGTATTCGAACAGACACGTATTCTATAAGGATAATTTTTAAGAAAGCGCAGTTAGAAAATGTTATGTTAAGTTAAGAGGTCACTCGAGTAGGGAAAGCGAGACGCAAGGAATGCCAGCTGCAAGCGATAACGGAGCGGAACCACTTCTACTAGGACCAGGCCCGCTTAAGCGAAGGACAACGAGGAAAAACAGACCCGAGAGAAGACAGCTCTACAGCCTCCCTCAAGGACCTGGAAGACATAAATTAGTCACCCCCGAACAAGAGGCCACCTACGAAGACATCGAACGGCAATCGAAACGCACGTGGCATGCTACACGCGAGTAACCCCTCAGATTACGTCCCCTTGGGCCACTCCTTCGAGGCCTTACGCATTCTAGGCCCACGCAACTTAGGGGAGGAGACTACCCTTCTGATTGGACCTCACGACGCCCCACTATCAACGCATCCTGGAACCGGAGGTCCGATAAAAGGAACAGAGCAAAGGCCCGCGACACTCGTTTTTGATCTCAAAAATCACTTTGTCGACCCATCAACATTATTAGAAATACAGCAAAGTTTTCCGACCAAGTTACGTTATAACATTTTATATCCATTTTCCCTTCCCAGATAAAGCCGCGTTCGGGAGTTTAGTACCTTAGTACTTTGAGGCGTTTGAACTCATGCCGCGAAATTGATAGATTAACCGGTTGTGCCATCTGCAGACAAGTATCGTAATTTCGGGTCCCTAATACGTACATAACATACTGTAGGGATATTGGCGCTGCCGCGCCATTCCCCTAGGCACACGCCTAGAGAATATGCTCCGACGAGGTTGGCACTCTCAACCTCGGGCAATGCAGGCGAGAGAACCGCCTATGTACTCTCTCGCCGCCGGACTCTCGATCGAGACAGACGTCTCGATCCTACGCTCTCGAAGTGAAGTCGAATAAAGTTGTTTTGTTACATACACGAGTTTATCCCTATCGATAAAAAGTCTCCCAGCGGTTCTGTGCAGAGTAGGCTGCATCTTGGTTCCGCACTTATCCGTGGGACCCTTAAACCTACAATACGTGTGAGGCGGCGGCACGGTGGCGCGTGTTGTGCGCCTGCGCCAAGCGCATGGAACGAGGAGCCGCGTTTGCCGTGCGACTCTTCCTTCTTCTTCTTCGAGAGAACCTGGCTGCATACAGACGTGTTTCGCTTCGTAAAGATTTCTGCGTAGAACTGTTCAACCGTGCCGGCCTATATCTTATTATCGCGACTCGTTTTGAAGTGTCGCGAACTCTCGCTGTGAGCTTGTTAATAAACCTCGTTATTCGGTCGTTATCCGACGTGTTTATTACTCGTGAGGAGTGGGCCTCACGTGCTTAACCTATATCCGCCTTGCCGCGAACACGTGGCGCGTCCACATTGAACGCAGTCCGTCTGGACATATATTTCGTGCGTTCTCGCCAGAGAACGCGTGGCCTCCGGCCACTGGTGACCCCAATCTCTCGTGTGTTACGAGATCTATGTTCCTAGTCCCCACGTGCGTGGAGGACCGTCGGAACTTGGCAGTGCGTACACCTGTACGCCTCCACCATCCTAAAATCCCCACATACGGTGTTGTCTCCCGCCCTCTAGAATAGATTTTGCCTGGAGTAAGAAACAGAAGGCCAACGACGGTATCTCGTCGGTGCAGAAGACCACGAAGGAAATTCTCGTCCGTGAGAAGGTGAATCATCTGATCATCACGGAACCATATCGATTATCAAATGTTACATTCTCCGACGAACGTATTCTAATTAAACAGATATTTCTTTTTAGTGTTGCTTTTTAAGATTTAAAATATTGAAAGTAAAACTGATATCAAGGACAAAAAATTCGTAGAAATATTTTTCGTAAGAAAGTGTTAAAGCATAATTTTAGAAAAATCAATTTCTACTTCAAATTTCATATGGGATACCTTAATTTGTAATTTAAAAATATTTCATGAACAAGCATTATTTCCTTACACTCTTTTTTATAGATAATTGTTCTAAGAATCGATCTGTGGGAACAGAAATATTTTGAAAACCAGAGTAGCGTTTATTTAACGTACTATTCCGAATAGTATAGAGTTAGAGAGACAATCACGTGGATGAATTAATATAATATAAAATAATATAATTGTAGGAGCAAAGATGGGCAAATTTTTATTGAAATAGACATTTCAAACAGCGAATAAAAGATTAAAAAATGATTTGTTACGCGTCAAATAAAAATAATTATGTTATCTCTATTCCACACGTAATGAATTTATTCGACGAATAAAGATTTTTTTTTAAAGACCGATCAACAGCTTACAATGTAAGCACACGGAGAATCCAGCATTATTGGCAATTTATGCTTTTATGTTTTTAATCAGAACAATATTGTTACGACGAATGAGTTGTAGAGCTTGTTCCGATCGAAATGAGTCCAAACACGACATCATTCGGACTGTCTTTAATGAGATTGTAATTTTTATCGTAACATTACGTATCAGTGAAACTTGTTCGATTATACTCGAATTTGACCTCATTTTCATCAGGAAAATCCCCTCCATTCGCTCGACACAATTTTATGAGGATATATTAAAAAATCTAAAAGTTTAAACTTTCATTCGTGCGCGATTCTCCATCCGCTTACATTGTATGTCGTCTGTCGTCGCTGGGTCTTTCATGCTCGGCGGTCGGCAAAAGTTATTCGAAGATTTATTCGAAGCCTTCGAATAAAAGATACAGATAAAAGATGAAAAAATTATTCGAAGTTCGAATAAATCCGCTTCGAATAAAAAAAAATTATCTTTATTCGTCGGATAAATTCTCGTCGAATAAAATTACTTATCCGATACTCGTCGAATAAAGATACTTTTTTTATTCGAACCTTCGAATAACGAATAAAGATAAAGTATCTTTTATTCGAATCGTTATTTAAATAATTTTTTATCTAAATAATGCCCAACTCTGGGTGGCACGAGCTGCTGGGCCTGGGCCGACGGGGCTCGAAGCCGCTTATTCGAGCTGACGAAAATTATTCGAAATTCGGAAGAATTAGTCGTAGCCTCCGAATAACAGTACAGATAAAAAATGAAAATTTAATTTGAAGCTTCGAATATAAAAAAGTATTTTTATTCGTCGGATAAATTCTCATCTAATAAAATTATTTATTCGACACTCGTCCAATAAAGATGCTTTTTTTATTCGAACCTTCAAATAACAAATAAAGATAAAGTATCTTTTATTCAAATTTTTATTGAAATAATTTTTTATCCCAAATAATGCCCAACTCTGCGAGGGCCGTTAGCAGCGTGAAAAATTTACTTAATATTTAAAGAGTGTATCATTACAAGAGTGAACAAAGTGCATACACTTGGAACTGTTACAGAAATATGTAAGATTACCCTTTCGATGAAGTATCGAATGAGGTTTATAACACGAGCGACTGGAATCCGCCTCTTTTGAGGAGTTTAGTACACACTGCATGTCTAGCCTTCCTTTAATTAGTTTTGGAGGCAGGTCTCTGGAAGTAGTGGATGCATTCGCTTGTATGGTCTGGATTGCGACTCAATAGGGATTGTTAGCGTACCATAAAACTCCAGATGTGACACAGAACACAGGTAGGTGTGCTGGGCGCTACGTCACCAACGCACTAAAGGACTGAAGTGAAGGAAACACTTATGTTTTTTCAATGATCGTCGCAAAAAATTGTTCTTCCTTGAATACGGATGGTACCATGGTATTGAGTTGTAAAAGAGTGTTAAACAGAGCTGCAATGCAACCCATAAAAAATTGGTAGAACGGTGAAATAAAGAGTAAACTAGAATGTTTTCGAGTAAAATTATTTAAAAATAGTTCTAATGTGTTTTTAAAGTCATCTAGTAAAAATCTTATGGTGCTGAGGTGGAAAAAATATTTATTCATGAAAGAAAATTTTTTTAATTAATAATAACAGTAGCTAAATATATGAACAAATTTAAGATAGTGTTGATGACAATAGCTCATTATTAGATTAATATTCAGGTTGGTCGCTTTTAAACTTCGATATGAGATCTGTATTTGTTCGAATTTTTCCGGATTTTCCATTTTTTACAACTAGAGTTTGCAACTACAAACTTGGAAAAAATAAAATACGTATCATTACAATTAATATTATTCTTAATTTATATTAATTAGAGATTTTGTACACAAGATTTACATGTTAGTTACATATTTCATATAAAACAATTAAGCTGTACGTTCTAATCCTGGTTAAAAAAATAATGTGCGTTCAGTTTTATGCTAAAAGGCGGACCGGTTCTGTTCCAGGAAAGACTGACCGGTTCTGTGCCATGCTAAAAGACTGACCGGTTCTGTTCCAGGAAAGACTGACCGGTTCTGTGCCACGCTAAGGCTGAGCAGATATCAGCACTATATCGGGAACGTCGAAAACCCGGGCGTGAGCACTCTCATTCCTCTCTGGCCAAACCACGCTATAAAACTGTTGCGTCGCAGTGTGGTGGAATAGGGATTTTGGTTGTGGGTTCGAGTGCCCGTGGAGCGCTGAAGCGCTCTGCTCGTGGAAGTTAAGAAATAAACTTTGTACACAGAGTTTAAAGGCGAAAAACTGTTGTAGATTTTATTAGAAGTACTTGGAGATGTAACTCCCTCAGTTCTACAATGAGTTCTGTCTCATCCTGGAGCTTCGAATCCTTTTTCTAGCTTCTTCCTTCTCGTCTCGCTTCCTTAGCCAATAGGAAAATTGGGATCTTCTGGCTAGGCGTTGAGTCGTCGGATCACTCGTCTTCCGGTTGCTGCTTGATGGTGATTGGTAGTGGATGGATCTTAATAGCGCACGCACGGGAGTGGGGTACGCATGAGGGTGAAGCCCCGCCAAAACAAGGGACGTGGAGCCATGTGGGACCGAACAAGAGAGAGGTCCGAGGGAGTTCCAAGAGGTCCTTGACTGAGAATTTGACCTTAACTGATTCCGGACTTCGACTATCCCTAATTTATGTAAAATTGGAGAAGCTACTCTAAGAGACTGCGTGACTTTCTCTAAATTCCGCAATTAGTCTCGCCGACTCGAATTTCGTCAAGGATCTCTATGGAACTCTCCCGGTCTTTCTTTACCTACTCTAAACTATCGCGCCCAAATAAAATACGTATGTATGAAATACGCGATTACATCTTATATTTAAATTTGCCTCTCCGCGCCATTAATCGATACTCTATATATCTAGCTATGTTCGCGTGGTCAACTGGCCACGCTACAAAACAAACTTCTCCCTAACGCGCAACTGCTGTAGGGATATTGACGCTGCCGCGCCATTCCCCTAGGCACGCGCCTAGAGAATATGCTCCGACGAGGTTGGCACTGCCAACCTCGGGCAATGCAGGCGAGAGAACCGCCTGTGTACTCTCTCGCTGCCTGACTCTCGATCGAGACAGACGTCTCGATCCTACGCTCTCGAAGAGAAGTCGAATAAAATTTTCGTTACATACACGAGTTAATTATTATCGATAGAAAGTCTCCCAGTGGTTCTGTGCAGAGTAGGCTGCATCTTGGTTCCGCCTTTATCCGCGGAACCCTTAAACCTACACCAGGGGGAGGAAACTCTTATGTATGACCTTGGACCGCGTAGTTCACTTGCGAGGGAATGAACTTAGATGGCACCACGTTCACAGCCATCACGTGATTAAACGTGACTGGACAATATTGATGTTCGAATCTTTGCTGCTATTGGACGCTACTATTGCCGCGAAAACCACTGCTGTATGAATGTGTATGAACGGATGGTCTCGAATTGAGTTGTCAACTGCTGTCAATTGTTTGATTGTTGTTGCTGTGGACCACGCGGACCGTTGCTGATTTTCAACAATCTTCAGAACCAGATTTTCCAAGCTTCTTTTATATTATATATAACTTCTTTATATTATAGAAAATTCGATTAATAAGCTCAGGAAATATTGAAGAAATATTGAAAAAATACTTTGCTCAGTGTTAAATCAATTTTAGAATTAATTTTTCAAAATTGAGGGACACTTAGTGAACTTATTTTTGAGCTTATTTTTCGAATTTTACTTTGTGCATTAATTAGAACATTTTTTTAAGTTTGTTTTAGAATAGTGAGGTGCAGAGTGCAGCAGCAAGTGCAAAAAGTGGATAAAGACATAAGATACATTAAGTGAACAATTATTGTGTATAAGATACAGTGAACAATTATTGTGAAAATTTGAACATTAAAACAATGGTGAAAGCTTGTGCAGTTCCACGGTGCTCGTCGGGTGTTACTACGCTGGCATATTATTTCCCTAAAGACATGAAACAATCTGAGTCTTGGGCCAAAAAAGTTCAGTGTCCTATGATACTTAAACTGGCATGCAATGAAAGGCGGAAATACAGAGTATGCTATAAACACTTTGGAGAAGATTCATTTCTCAGAGAAAATTTTTTTGGATGCATACGATCTTTTGGGCATCAGAACATACATCCTACTCCATACGGCTTCCAGACAGCATATAAAATAATGCTAATCAATAATATTGCCTCCAGCCAAAGTGTTGGCTTCAATTGTGAAGATATCTGCAGTGGACACTTTCTGTTTACCTTAAAGAAGCTTCTAACAGAAGAAGAGCAACAAAAAGGGGACATCCAATCTGCAGTATCTGAGGTAATAATAGAAGAAAGGAGTGCTGCGGCTCAACATACCAAAGATATAGCACAAGAAGAATCGGTGGAAATTGATAATTGTACAATTATAAAGAAGATCATTTCCGTTAGCCCTCATAAGGAATGCCAGTTGTGCAAAGCATCTTTTTGCAGATTTAATGAAGATGCATCAATACAGAATGTATTGAAAAAAATGGATATATTGCTGCACAAAGCCATGCCCCATGTATATTTCAAAAGTAAACTCCAAGAATACATGGAGAACATGTTGCATGCGCAAATGAACTTTTCATTTATCAAATGTGAGCACCATGGAAACCAATTACAAAAAAGGATAATGAGTGTAAAAATTTCAAATTTTATTGGCAACTGGTGCACCAAAATTAATAATATCCTATGTGGGAAGGACGTCAGAAAACAACGAGACGCAGTATTCCAGCAAGCACAGTTGAAACACGTGAAGCTTGGAAGATCCGCGCGAAAAAAGAAAAATTAAAATATAAAAAGAATAAGGATCTAATATCGTAATATTGTATTATATTATGTTATATTTTTATATTGTATTGTATTATGTTATATTTTTATATTGTATTATATTTTTATATTGTTAATAATTATATTATATTGTATTATAATATTGTATTATTATATAGTATGTTTCGAAATAAAATATTGTTAAAATAAAGTGATTACAAAACATTTCATATCATATAAGTTTACTTATAAGTTTGAAGCAGTAATCATACAGTCACGTACAGTACAGTAGGTATATGTGTATGTGTATATATGTATATGTATGTGTGTAGAATCGTGCAGCTATATATATAGCTTTTAGTTGAGGTCATGAGGGAATGGGTCCAGATGGCACTGCTAATGTCCACACATTATACATGGGAGATTGCCCCCCCTGACCAACACTGCTGTGGGGCGGCGGCACGGTGGCGCGTAGGCTGCACGTTGTGCGCCTGCGCCAAGTCATGTAACGGAACGAGTCGTATCCGTTGTCGACTCTTCCTGCTTCTTCTCCGAGCCTTGATGGAGAGAACCTCGCTGCACATAGCGTCCCGCGCTTTCGAAAAGTGTATTCGGCGGCTTACTGCCGCTCGACCGTGCCGGTTCCGGATATGGTAGTCGCGACTCGTTTCCAGTATCGCGAGCTCTCAGTCGGGAGTTGTTAAATAAACCTTGTTACTTTTGGTTACTACCCGACGTGTTCTTTACTCGTGAGGAGTGGGCCTCACGTGTATAACCTAGATCCTCCTTGCCGCGACCACGTGGCGCGTCCATTTTGGACGCAGTCCGTCTGGACATCTATTTCGAGCGTTCTCGCCAAAGAACGCATGGCCTCCGGCCACTGGTGACCCCAATCTCTCGTGTGTTGCGAGATCTACGTTCCTAGTCCCCACGTCCGTGGAGGACCGTCAGAACTCTTCATTACGTACATCTGTACGCCTCCACCATTAAAATCCCCACACTGCATTGCGCACAACGCCACCTGAAAAGTGGTAAAGTGTTGAGCACCGCGGGGGTGAAGAGGAGTACGGGGGATATAGTACACTGGTGTCCACCGGTGTCTAACTAGTCGGCACTGGCATGTAAAGCCAGTTTCAATTCGTTTCACGGCATCTCGAATCCATAGCACAGACGAGGTATAAGGATAGACCTATCATCTTATGGGACTTCGTGTCCGATGTTCTGAAATATCGACCGTTCAAAAAATCAGAGGTTTTGGTATGCCCTCTACGATTTAGAGTGGTGAGTTTAGGAATTATATTGAATCACAAGTATCGAAGGCGTAGTTGCCAAACCACATCGGAGAATATTCGTCGCATAGTTGCCAATTTACTGTTACTGCCGTGTAATGCACAGCGCGTATTTCGGCTATTTTCCAAGTTACAGTTGCAATTCTGGAAAAGTAAACGAAACGAGATATTACATGATTAATTCAACCTGAATATTTCATCTTTGTTTAAGTACAATGCTTTCTGTTTCTATACTCATTTTAAAGCTAAATAAATGCTTTTTCAATTTATATAAATAAACTTTTATTTATTGATAGTAAACATAATAATAATTCTTGTTGAAAATTGAAATACCTATTTAACGCTATTTTTATCTTGAAATTGATTTATATGAACTGTTGTTGGCTCCTTTGAACGTTCTGCTATCAAATATAATTTTGAAAAGGACGGAAAAATATTCAAAAGATTGTCAACAAAAATTTTAATGACAGCTGTTATGCGAGGTTCCATATTAGTTACAAGTTGCAGCGTGTCTGTTATTATATGTGAACATTACATATACACTTATTAGTTCTTTTTTCCAAATATTTTCATAAGTTGTGCCAGAACTTATTAATTATAAACAATAAATCTGTATAAAATTCTGTTTATTGCTGATCTGACTTATCGTTAAATCGTAAAAGCATACAGGAGTTCAGATTTAGTTGATCTCTTACCATTATTGTTATCAGTTTTGAAGTAATTGTTTAGCAATAATAACAATATCGATAATAATTATCGATAATAACAGACATGCCGCAACTTGTAACGAATATAGAACCTCGCATAACAACTGTAATTAAAATATTTTTTTTTAGAAAATTGTATTTGATAACAAAAGGTTCAAAGAAGCCAACAACAGTTTATATGAATCAATTTCAAGATATAAATAGCGCTAAATAGGTATTTAAATTTTCAACAACAATTATTATTTTGTTTACTATCAATAAATAAAAGTTGTAAGGTAAAGGATTGCGGTGGTTGCGGAATGACAGGAGTCGGAATATCTGGAGACATAGGATATATTTTTCCAAACACGTTAGTACAAAGGATGAGGTGATAGGTTTTGTTATAAAATAGATTCTTTCAAAAGAGTGAGAGACAAAGCTAGCAACGATTAATTTAGGAAAAGATTTTATATAATACGTGATACCACCATCGGGCGTCCGCGGTTTATTTCAACCGTACTCTCCCTCTGGGAATACGACGACGACGCGGTTTCGCCTGTTTTCTCATGTCCGATCGGCGGCCGGCCTTCATGGCCGTCCTCTCCGAAACGTCTCAGGCGGCCAGGAAGCTACCCTGTTCTTTCCTCTCGGCGGGCGGCCGGCCTTCATGGCCGTCCTCTCATGTATCCAGAGAGGCGTCCAGGTGCAACTCCTGTCCTCTCCTGGGCTGCTGGGCGTCCGATAGCATTGCTTCGTACTCCCCCATCCTGTGGGCGGCCGTGGTCTTACTCGTCCTCTCCCACAGGTGCAGCTCTGCTGCTGGGCGTCCGATAGCATTGCTTCGTACTCTCCCATCCTGTAGGCGGCCGTGGTCTTACCTCGTCCTCTCCTACAGGTGCAGCAAGAGTGCTTGCTCCGCTGTAATCTACCGATATTTATATGGACTCGTTGCTACCTTTATCAATAACGCGTTACTAGGGGTCTAGAAGGTTCCAGACCCCGCGGTTCCCCTTGAACCGCCGGCCACGCTGCCTCGGCGCAATTCTTCTGTTACATCGGGGGGTGACGAGGGGTCTTGACGCTTTATTGTTTCCTCGTCGCGTTACAAAGTTTATTTATATATATTGAAAAAGCATTTATTCTGCTTTAAATGAGTATAGAAACAATTTAGATTAAAAATGATAAAAAATAATTCCTCTCCATAAAAAAATACTACTTAATTTAAATAATAATAATTTTATGTAATTTAAAATAAAATGAAATAAGAAGAATACGCTTATGTACAAGATTTAATGAAAATTTATGATATAGACGTAACGGTTATTTAAATTTTAATTAAGCTTATTATTTACACGAAAAAGGTATACTTTTTTTTCTTTAAGTAAGAGGAGGAAAGTGCCTTACGCACATCCCAGAATGGTGTAGTGTGGGGCTCAGGTAGCAGATTTTTGGCGTACCTAGACCCACTAAAAACCTGGCCTCACCCGGGACACCACGTTTTTCACCGACATTTCATGAGATAAAACGCGAAGCCGCAGGTTGCCGCAGTTGAATTTTGGATTTATTATTTACTTAGACATCTACAAACGTGTTTTTAGCATGCGCACGTTGGCACACGTTGGCGCAAGAGAGATATCACTTTTTAAACTTCATTAACGTTGCTCTTTTCCACGTTTAATGGCATTACATGTAAAACTACTCGAAGAAATTAAAAATAAATAGTTTCCACGATTGTTTCCGAGTCTTAGTACTCGAAGTAAGCCAGGAAAAAAAATATTTTTCGTATTTCTATTTTTACAGGCGCATACGGTTTCTTCAAA
This sequence comes from Halictus rubicundus, assembly GCF_050948215.1. Classification (NCBI taxonomy): domain Eukaryota; kingdom Metazoa; phylum Arthropoda; class Insecta; order Hymenoptera; family Halictidae; genus Halictus; species Halictus rubicundus. The sequence continues at coordinate 1,774,057 of NC_135152.1, forward strand.
CATGCGCTTGAGTTCATTCTGAAACCTAGGTATGCTTAGCATGGCCGAATTTAATTCATTTTTATGGAATTGCCGAATTTGATTCATCCTTGAAACGTGTTGATTTAATCCCCTACTAGTCAAAAATATAACAAATTTCATTTTATAAGACACTTGAAAATATGGAGTTTTAGCCGCTCGCAGACCACTGTGCGGCGGAGTAAGGGTACCGACTTTTATAGCCAATTCGCCTGTGAAATTCCGCAATCGTTGGGCCTTCGGTCAAAATATACCTGCAGCCTTTTTAAACTGTGAATCCTTGAAGCTGGAGTTTCCCTCGTCGTCTTTGGTAGCTCTGAAAAGAGCTTATTTTGAAAGAAGAGCTGTCCGCAAAGATTATTCCACATAATTCTGGCAATATTAATATTCTGCGGTTGTTGGGCCTTCGGTCAAAATATATCTGCAACCTTTTTAAACTGTGGATCATTAAAGTAATCGAAGCTAGAATTTCCCTCGTCGTTTGTGGTAGCTCTGAAAAGATCTGGTTTTGAAAGAAGAGCTATCCGCAAAGATTATTCTACATAATTCTGGCAATAATGATACTCAAGGATAAAATGAGAAAATCATAAATGTTCTTTGCACCAAGAACATTTAAGTACAACTACATTTGAGCAATGGAAACACGTTAGACCATCTAATTTTGTAAAGCGAACTCTACGGGATTTTCAAATTCTCCTGGCCGCTCTTCTATATATCCACTGCGGAACCAAGCATATTGAAACAGCCGTTTATAACGCGCAGCTTATAATTGGTTGTGGATTAATGTGTGTAGTTTAATAATATTATCTCTTGCGTGTAGATTGATATCAATATTTAATAATATTGCAAGATCGGAAGATCTGCCCTCTGGCAGGGCGTTACGTATGATCTCGTCGTTATATCCATTCCATGAATCAAGAAGTAAAACAGAATTTTCTGGAGCAGATGGGAGAAATACTTCAGTCAACCACGTTCTAAATAATTCTTTCGTTAGTTTACCCGATGTGGAAGCTTCAATGTGGACATTAGCTGCCGTGAACACACTTCTTCGTACACGAGGTCCTAACTGCCCTTTAACTTCTTTCAAAACAATATACAATGGCGATAGCCGTTGATTCATAAGCACTTACATAGAACGGTCAGTTCGGACAAAAGGTTGACTTCTCTCTTCAAATAAATTTGTTTACGAACGAAATACTGCAAAATTCTTAGATAAATCTAATGAACACTTGTGCAAAGTATTTTACATTAATCTTGATTGTTTGTAGGGAGGGACATCTTTCAATTTCTTCGAGATAGAAATAACGTCTGTGCGTCTAGTAGTGTTGGTGTCCGAAATTCAATTTATGAATATGTGGCTCAGACATGTAATTTTGAAAATTTTGATAGACGTCAGAAGATTTTATTAGAAAAATAATTAAACAATTTTCTATCAATTTAGTAAAAAAAATGGAAGAACAACGAACGCGATGTTGATAGATTTCTTTTAAAATGACCCGATTGGTTTGAACAACCACTGTTTGAATTTAAAGGACGCAGTGAAGGTGGACGACTAAAAAAAGGGTTTTCTGAGGCAAGTGACATGATAAATCGCAGGCAAATAGAAAGCCTGTTGACGCAGTACACCCCGGAAGAGTTGGAGTACATAGCACGAGTTGCACACAGAGCATCGGGGAATGAATTTATATCCATGGTTATATATTGGTAACTGTACACAAAGTGCTCATACAAGGTGCTGATGTGGTAGAAAGCATCCTATTATCCATCGGAAATCTTTCAGAAGATACCCAGGAAGCAACGCATAAGGAATTACGATCATTTCGCGAGTACCACACTCGGAAAATTTCTCGACGGGCCACCAACCAAGATCTCAGTGACCCAAAAGAAGCCATCTGAGGATGTTTTAAACATTTCGGATAATCTGGCAGAACAATGTTTCCAACAAAAGTTAATCAATACTCAGTTATCTATAAATCCCAATAGAAAAAATTTTTTTGATAAAAAATTATGGTCATCTTAATTTTTTAAGTAAATATAAAACTAAGTATTTTTTATTACATATTGTTGTAGCTGATGTTAAGACGAATCTTTTATTTATTGTTAACAAATATAGTAATAATTTGTGTTCAAATTTCAAAATTACAAAAGGTTATTTATATATAACCAAGTTACGTTCAAAGCTTGGCTTTGTAGTTTTTAGTAAGTTATTAAAACATTTGTCTTGTACTGTTCATGAAAATTTTCATAAAAACCATTTAAAAAATATTTATATAATAATTACTGTTCAAAGCAATGTAGTTAATTAATAATAGGAACAAAATGATGTCATCCTATAACAATAACAATACAGTTCTGAACAATGAATTTATTCGCGTATACGTTACATTTATAAAGTACATATTAATATTTGGCTGTTTACAACATTTCGAATTTTGCAGTTAAACATATTTTTTATTGTACGTACAGTTTCATTCATTTGTTATTTATACCCAACATAAAGTTTAACTAATCATAACCGAAATTAGTATTTGAAATCGTTAAAGCGTTTTAGAAAACAATATTCTATTGTATTCGCGAGACTGCAGTGACTATATATATAGCTATTTTTAATTTTAATTCCTACCACTAACGACGCTGTCAGCAGATTTTAGTTCCAGTTGGTAATACAGGATGTGACACGAAAATGGTAATGGGGTTACGTGACCCCAAAAACGTTGGACACGAAAATGCATTGGATGATAGGTCTATAATTATACCTCGTCTGTGGCATGACACAGAACCGTGTCGTCTTTCCTGGAACAGAACCGTGTCGTCTTTCCTGGAACATAACCGTGTCGTCTTTTAGCATAAAACCGAACGCACATTATTTTTTAACCAGGATTAGAACGTACAGCTTAATTGTTTTATATGAAATATCTAACTAACATGTAAATCTTGTGTACAAAATCTCTAATTAATATAAATTAAGAATAATATTAATTGTAATGATACGTATTTTATTTTTTTCCAATTTTGTAGTTGCAAACTCTAGTTGTAAAAAATGGAAAACCCGGAAAAATTCGAACAAATACAGATTTCATATCGAAGTTTAAAAGCAACCACCCTGATAATTAATTTAATAATGAGCTATTGTCATCAACACTATCTTAAATTTGTTCATATATTTAGCTACTGTTATTATTAATTAAAAAAATTTTCTTTCATGAATAAATATTTTTTCCACCTCAGCACCATAAGATTTTTACTAGATGACTTTAAAAACATATTAGAACTATTTTTAAAAAATTTTAGTCGAAAACATTCTAGTTTACTCTTTATTTCACAGTTCTACTAATTTTTTATGGGCTGCATTGCAGCTCCATTTAACACTCATTTACAACTCGATACCATAGTACCATCCATATTCAAGGAAGAACAATTTTTTGCGACGATCATTGAAAAAACAAAATAGTTTCCACAATGCAGTACTTTAGTGCGTTTGTGACTTAGCGCCCAGAACACCTACCTGTGTTCTGTGTCCCATCTGGAGTTTTATGGTACGCTAACAATCGCTATTGAGTCGCAAGCCAGACCGTACAAGCGAATGCATCCACAACTTCCAGAGACCTGCCTCCAAACCTAATTAAAGTAAGGCTAGACATGCAGTGTGTACTAAACTCCTCAAAAGAGGTGGATTCCAGTCGCTCGTGTCATAAACCGCATTCGATACTTCATCGACAGGGTGATCTTACATATTTCTGTAACAGTTCCTGAACACATTATCATTCATCTGAAACTGCTTTGTACGACATTACAAACGCCACATAATTTTTATTTTCTAATTTTGTCAAAGTAGTATATATAACAGAATCATACAAGTGTCTACAATTACTTGAAATCTAAAATACAGAGCGTTTCTTCCTCTGCGACTGTAAAAAAAGTACTTTAAAAGAATGTTTAGATAACAGGTGGGCTGTCCTTCCAAAAGGCACCTGTGGCCGATCGAGATGAAACTTGGTGAGTATGTAAAACTCAACATTCGGAATAACTTTTTCCTATACATGTAACAGCGGCTCAGCCATAGTTTCGGAGATATTCGCGGAAAACTGCAGCTGCTACTACATTGAATTTTGCCTATACGTGTACGTCCGAGGCGTGCGTATTGTGTTTCCCCGGTGCTTTTCGGAAGTACAGCCGGAGGTATAATTCAAGTTTGTTGGGGTTAGGCCGTTGAGGGGACGGAATCGACACAATGATCTTGTAGGTATGGGGCCTACCATCCAGGTAAAGAACTAGGCACGTGTATGCTGGCAAGAGGAACTTTATTTGTATCTGCACGTGGCGGCAGACTCAGTGCGACTGGTGCCTAGGGAGGACGCCGAGCGTGTCTCGGGGAAAATCCCTAGATACATAGAGTCGTGCTCCTATTTATTGGCGCCCGCTGCGTCGCCTAGCGGATGCACTAGGGAGTCAACGATACTCCCTACACCACCCCCCTCGCCATTAATGGCGGGTGAGACGCAGACAGACATGCTAATTCTGCTCTTTGGTTATCGCGCTATATATATAAAAACAAAATATAACATATATACATACATCCACGGTGCTATAACTACGAAATATATACAAACGACTATTTAAACTTTGCAGGAACAAGAACTTAGATGTAAACATAATATTTATCGGTAGACAGGAAAATTGCTCTGTCTTTGGAAGGCCCTAGCTGGTATTGCACATGATGGTTCGGTACCACTAGTTCTCGCTGACCAGAAACGCTGGCTTAAGCCTGTCCTTGCTAACGTTTACGTCGCGTTGTCCTATTCTAAGTACAAAGTTCTTATCACTACGGCTTAAAACTAAATATGGTCCCTCGTACGGTGGTTGTAGCGGTTTTTTAACCGCGTCGCGACGCACCAACACGTGCGATGCCGTGTCGAGGTCTTTGAACACGAACACCCGTCGATGACCGTGATGCGCCTTCGGAGCCGGCTTAAGCGACTTCATGTGGTCTCGCAGCTGCTCCACGAAGACGGATAGCTCCACCCGGTCGTTGCCCGCAATCAGGTCGCCGGGTAGACGCAGAGTCTCCCCGTAGACCACTTCTGCTGGTGTCGTCCCGCTGTCCTCTTTGACTGCTGCCCGGATGCCGAGCAGGACTGCCGGAAGCGCCTCCGACCAGGTTTCCTCCTGGCGGCACATGATGGCCGCTTTCAGCTGCCGATGAAGACGTTCTACGGCCCCGTTGGCCTGTGGGTGGTACGCTGTCGTTCGATGGTGTTCCGCTCCCAGCGCTCGTGCCCATGTCTTGAATAGCACGGACTCGAACTGCCGACCCTGGTCCGTCGTTATCCTCAGTGGAACGCCGTAGCGCGAAATCCAGCCCGCGAACAGCGTTCGCGCGACGGTCTCCGCGCTGATGTCAGCCACTGGAAACGCCTCCGGCCATCTGGAGAAGCGGTCGATGACGGTCACGCAGTGCGTGTAGCCCCTGGAGTGCGGCAGTGGTCCAACGATGTCCACGTGAATGTGGTCGAAACGCGCGGTGGGAGCTGTGAACTCCCCGACCGGCGTCGACACGTGTCGTGAAACCTTCGCCCGTTGGCACCGCATGCACGTCTGCGCCCAGGTGCGGCAATCCTTCTTGACGGACGGCCAGACGAAGCGCTGCGTGACCAGCCTCACGGTTGCCTTGGGTCCGGCGTGTGCCAGACCGTGTAGGCTGTTAAAGATGGCTCTGCGAAAAGCTGCTGGCACGAGTGGGCGTGCCTGGCCGGTGGAAATGTCGCAGTACACGTCCACGCTGGGCTGCTGGAGGCGGATCTTCTTGATGACCAGGCCTCGGGGGTCTGCCATCAACCGCTGCAGCTCGGCGTCCGAACCTTGCGCGTCGGCGAGCTCGTGAAAATCCACCGGTGCAACCACTTCCTCGATGCGCGATAGGGCATCGGCGGTGGTGTTCTCTGCGCCCTTGACGTGCTGCACATCTGTGGTGAACTGTGCGATGTAGTTCAGGTAGCGGAACTGAATGGGTTTGCATTTCTCCGGCTTCTGGCTGAGGGCGAAGGTCAGCGGCTTGTGGTCGGTGAAAATGGTGAAATTCCTGCCTTCCACCGCGTGGCGGAAATATTTCACCGCCGCGTACATTGCCAGCAGCTCTCGGTCGTACGCGCTGTAGTTCCGCTGCGCCGGGTTCAGCTTCCTAGAAAAGAAAGCAAGCGGTTCCCAGGTACCTTGCCGGAACTGCTGCAGCACTGCTCCCAACGCGATGTCCGAGGCATCCACCATCATGGCCAGTTTGGCCTTGGCTGACGGATGCACTAGTGTGGTTGCAGCTGCCAAAGCCGCGTCTGCCTCCGGTGTCCACTCCACGGGCTCGCTCTTCTTGCCTGATGTCAGGCAAGCCACGAGTGGAGCTTGGATGTTCGCCGCCCCAGGGATGCACCGCCGGTAAAAGTTTACCATGCCCAGGAACCTGCTGAGTTCGGCTTGGTTTACCGGCTTGGGGTAACGAGTGATGGCCTCCACCTTATCGGCCAACGGGCAAATCCCTGCTTTGCCGACCGTGAACCCGAGGAAAGGCACCTCCGGGACGCTAAATTCGCACTTTGCCGAATTTATCACTACCCCGAACTTGGCGAACCTCTGGAACAATTGTTCCAAGTGTCCGAGGTGTTGCTCTTTTGAGTCCGACGCCACCAGCACGTCGTCAATGTAAACATAAACAAAGTCTAACCCGCGCACTACCTCGTCCATAAAACGTTGGAACGTTTGCGCGGCGTTACGCAGTCCAAAAGTCATTACCGGGAATTCGAATAACCCGAACGGCGTAGTGATCGCGGTCTTATGAATGTCTGCTTCCGCGACCGGGATCTGATGGTACGCGCGCACTAGGTCTATTTTCGAAAAAACCGTTTTCCCGTGCAAACTCTGCGCGAAGTCTTGAATGTGCGGCACTGGGTAGGCGTCGGGTACCGTCCTAGAGTTCAACGCGCGATAGTCCCCGCACGGACGCCACTCACTATTCTTTTTGGGCACCAGGTGTAACGGCGATGCCCAGGCACTTTTTGACGAACGAGTGATGCCCTGTTGCAGCATATACTCGAATTCCCGTTTCGCCGCCTTCAGCCGGTCCGTCGTGAGACGCCGCGGTCGCTGCGATACGGGAGGTCCCGGTGTCGTCACGATGTGATGCTTCACATCGTGTTTCACCGCACTGCTACACACTGAGGGACGCGTGATACCCTGAAATTGTTTTAACAGCGCGTATACCGCACTGTCCCGCACCGGTGCCACGCATTGAGCCGATTCAAACCGTGCCGGTCGGTATTGTTCCGGTTACCGATAGGCCGGTGATTTTGTCGATCAACCGACGGTCCTGAACGTCCGGCAGGAGACCGAATCGGGCTAAAAAGTCCGCACCAATAATGGGTCGCGAAATGTCTGCAATAACAAACGTCCACGGGAATGCCCGGCGTAATCCTAAATCTACACTAATCACTACGTGCCCGTAAGTGTTAATTAGTGAACCGTTCGCCGCGGTCAGCAGGTAGCTCGATTTCGTTCGCGCACCGGTTACTTTTTTCCGCGGGAACACGCTGACCTCAGCCCCGGTATCGACCAGGTACTGGGTCTTCGTCGTCGCGTCGGTTACGAAGAGGCGACGTGCTGTCCTCTCAGGGCCGCTTGTCGCCATCGGCGACTCTGTAGGTCGTTTCCCGACTGGAAAGTACACGGCTTCGTGCACTTTGTCGCCTTGTCTCCGAATCGCCCGTGATACCAGCAGATGCCGCTGGGGCGAGATTCGGCCTTGGACTTCGATCGGGAACGTCTACGGTACCGGCTGCTGGGCGTGCTGCTCCTTGGTTGGCGCCCTCTGCCCTCCAGCTTGGTGGTCACGAGTGCGGCAATTTGCTCAACGAGGGCGTTGATGTCGCCGAGCGCTGCGACATTGTTTGCCGCCGCTGCTGGGTGGATCTGCGCCGGCGTGACCTCGCTGATCCGGTCCGCCAGGGCCGCCACTTTCTCGAGCTCGACGCCATCTTGTGTGGCCAGCACCGATTGCATGGCGACGGGTAACCTACTCATCCACAGAGTCCGGATGAAATCCTCCGGCACCTCGTTGCCCGCCAGGCTCCTTATGTGCCGCAGGAACTGCGACGGCGTCCGGTCTCCTCGTTCCTCGTGTTCGAGGAGCTGCTTAATCTTCCTCTGCTTGGAAGTGGAGAGCCGCGCGATTAATTCCTGCTTTAGCCGCGTATACTTATTCTGCTCCGGCGGGTTCAGCAGGATATCCTCTACTTCTTGCGCGGTTCTTACATCAAGTTGCGCCACCACGTGGTGGTACTTGGTGTCCTCTTGCGTTATCCCGCGCAAACCGAACTGGGCGTCCAGGTGCGCAAACCATAATGCTGGTTTTTCCGCCCAGAATTTCGCCATGTGCACGGCTACGGCCATGTTTTGCGCAGGCGGCTCCATATCAATCACGTCGGGGTCACCAGTTGTAGGTATGGGGCCTACCATCCAGGTAAAGAACTAGGCACGTGTATGCTGGCAAGAGGAACTTTATTTGTATCTGCACGTGGCGGCAGACTCAGTGCGACTGGTGCCTAGGGAGGACGCCGAGCGTGTCTCGGGGAAAATCCCTAGATACATAGAGTCGTGCTCCTATTTATTGGCGCCCGCTGCGTCGCCTAGCGGATGCAGTAGGGAGTCAACGATACTCCCTACAATCTGTTTATGTTTTTTCCGCTAGAAATGTGATACGCACGCCTCGGACGTGCACGTATAGGCAGAGAGGAATGAGAGTGCTCACGCCCGGGTTTCCGGCGTTCCCGACATAGTGCTGACATCTGCTCAGCCTTAGCATGGCACAGAACCGGTCAGTCTTTCCTGGAACAGAACCGGTCAGTCTTTTAGCATGGCACAGAACCGGTCAGTCTTTTAGCATAAAACTGAACGCACATTATTTTTTTAACCAGGATTAGAACGTACAGCTTAATTGTTGTATATGAAATATGTAACTAACATGTGAATCTTGTGTACAAAATCTCTAATTAATATAAATTAGAATAATATTAATTGTAATGATACGTATTTTATTTTTTTTCCAAGTTTGTAGTTGCAAACCTTAGTTGTAAAAAATGGAAAATCCGGAAAAATTCGAACAAATACAGATCTCATATCGAAGTTTAAAAGCGACCAACCTGAATATTAATCTAATAATGAGCTATTGTCATCAACACTATCTTAAATTTTTTCATATATTTAGCTACTGTTATTATTAATTAAAAAAAATTTTCTTTCATGAATAAATATTTTTTCCACCTCAGCACCATAAGATTTTTACTAGATGACTTTAAAAACACATTAGAACTATTTTTAAATAATTTTACTCGAAAACATTCTAGTTTACTCTTTATTTCACCGTTCTACTAATTTTTTATGGGCTGCATTGCAGCTCTGTTTAACACCCCTTTACAACCCAATACCATGGTACCATCCATATTCAAGGAAGAACAATTTTTTGCGACGATCATTGAAAAAATAAAAGTGTTTCCTTCATTTCAGTCCTTTAGTGCGTTGGTGACGTAGCGCCCAGCACACCTACCTGTGTTCTGTGTCACATCTGGAGTTTTATGGTACGCTAACAATCGCTATTGAGTCGCAAGCCAGACCGTACAAGCGAATGCATCCACAACTTCCAGAGACCTGCCTCCAAAACTAATTAAAGGAAGGCTAGACATGCAGTGTGTACTAAACTCCTCAAAAGAGGCGGATTCCAGTCGCTCGTGTTATAAACCTATTTCGATACTTCATCGAAAGGGTGATCTTACATATTTCTGTAACAGTTCCTGAACACATTATCATTCATCTGAAACTGCTTTGTACGACATTACACACGCCACATAATTTTTATTTTCTAATTTTGTCAAAGTAGTATATATGACAGAATCATACAAGTGTCTACAATTACTTGAAATCCAAAATACAGAGCGTTTCTTCCTCTGCGACTGTAAAAAAAGGACTTTAAAAGAATGTTAAGATAACAGGTGGGCTGTCCTTCCAAAAGGCACCTGTGGCCAGAGTTGGGCATTATTTAGATAAAAAATTATTTAAATAACGATTCGAATAAAAGATACTTTATCTTTATTCGTTATTCGCAGGTTCGAATAAAAAAAGTATCTTTATTCGACGAGTATCAGATAAATAATTTTATTCGACGAGACTTTATCCGACGAATAAAGATAATTTTTTTTATTCGAAGCGGATTTATTCGAACTTCGAATAATTTTTTCATCTTTTATCTGTATCTTTTATTCGAAGGCTTCGAATAAATCTTGGAATAACTTTTGCCGAGCGCCGAGCATCAAAGACTCAATGAGGACAGACGACATACAATGTAAGCGGATGGAGAATCGCGCACGAATGAAAGTTTAAACTTTTAGATTTTCAACATATCCTCAAAAAACTGTGACGAGCGAATGGAGGGGATTTTCCTGATGAAAATGAGGTCAAATTCGAGTGTAATCGAACAAGTTTCACTGATACGTAATGGTACGATAAAAATTACAATCTCATTAAAGACAGTCCAAATGATGTCGTGTTTGGACTCATTTCGATCGGAACAAGCTCTACAACTCATTCGTCTTAAAATATTGTTCTGATTAAAAACATACAAGCATAAATTGCCAATAATGCTGGATTCCCCAGCTGCTTACATTGTATACCGTTTGGCAGTCGTTGGGTCTTCGACGTTCAGCGCTCGTCGGTCCTCGTCAGCCGTCGTCGCCGTTTATTCGTCGAGCTGGCAAAAGTTATCCGAAGATTTATTCGAAGCCTTCGAATAAATCTACGGATAAAAATGCTAAATACAGTCCAATTTGTACCGTGTTTAGTGTCATTTTAATCAGAAGAATGCCATGAATTAGTTGACGCAAGTCCCATAAAAAAATCATGAAAAATAATGAAGTTTTGCAATTGGATTGGTAGTTGTTTCACACCGATATCTCGCGACTCTGCGAGCTCAGAACTTCAAAGACCAGCGACCGACCAACAGCCTACAATGTAAGCAGATGGGGAATCGAGCATTACTGGCAATTTATGCTTGTATGTTTTTAATCAGAACAATATTGTTAAGACGAATGAGTTGTAGAGCTTGTTCCAATCGAAATGAGTCCAAACACGACATCATTTGGACTGTCTTTAATGAGATTGTAATTTTTATCGTAACATTACGTATCAGTGAAACTTGTTCGATTACACTCGAATTTGACCTCATTTTCATCAGGAAAATCACCTGCATTCGCTCGTCACAATTTCATGAGGATATATTGAAAAATCTAAAAGTTTAAACTTTCATACGTGCGCGATTCTCCATTCGCTTACATTGTATGTCGTCAGTCCTTGCTGGGTCTTTGAAGCTCGGCGCTCGGCAAAAGTTATTCCAAGATTTATTCGAAGCCTTCGAATAAAAGATACAGATAAAAGATGAAAAAATTATTCGAAGTTCGAATAAATCCGCTTCCAATAGAAAAAATTATCTTTATTCGTCGGATAAATTCTCGACGAATAAAATTATTTATCCGATACTCGTCCAATAAAGATGCTTTTTTTTTATTCGAACCTTCAAATAACAAATAAAGATAAAGTATCTTTTATTCAAATTTTCATTTAAATAATTTTTTATCCCAAATAATGCCCATCTCTGCGAGGGCCGTTAGCACCGTGAAAGATTTACTTAATATTTAATTGAATTTAATAATTACAAAGAGTGTATCATGAACAAAGTGCATGCACTTGGAACTGTTACAGAAATATGTAAGATCACCCTTTCGATGAAGTATCGAATGAGGTTTATAACACGAGCGACTGGAATCCGCCCCTTTTGAGGAGTTTAGTACACACTGCATGTCTAGCCTTCCTTTAATTAGTTTTGGAGGCAGGTCTCTGGAAGTTGTGGATGCATTCGCTTGTATGGTCTGGCTTGCGAGTTAGCGTACCATAAAACTCCAGATGTGACACAGAACACAGGTAGGTGTGCTGGGCGCTACGTCACCAACGCACTAAAGGACTGAAATGAAGGAAACACTTTTGTTTTTTCAATGGTCGTCGCAAAAAATTGTTCTTCCTTGAATATGGATGGTACCATGGTATTGAGTTGTAAAGGGGTGTTAAACAGAGCTGCAATGCAGCCCATAAATAATTAGTAGAACGGTGAAATAAAGAGTAAACTAGAATGTTTTCGAGTAAAATTATTTAAAAATAGTTCTAATGTGTTTTTAAAGTCATCTAGTAAAAATCTTATGGTGCTGAGGTGGAAAAATATTTATTCATGAAAGAAAAATTTTTTTAATTAATAATAACAGTAGCTAAATATATGAAAAAATTTAAGATAGTGTTGATGACAATAGCTCATTATTAAATTAATATTCAGGTTGGTCGCTTTTAAACTTCGATATGAGATCTTTATTTGTTCGAATTTTTCCGGATTTTCCATTTTTTACAACTAAAGTTTGCAACTACAAACTTGGAAAAAAAATAAAATACGTATCATTACAATTAATATTAGAGATTTTGTACACAAGATTTACATGTTAGTTACATATTTCATATAAAACAATTAAGCTGTACGTTCTAATCCTGGTTAAAAAAATAATGTGCGTTCAGTTTTATGCTAAAAGACTGACCGGTTCTGTGCCATGCTAAAAGACTGACCGGTTCTGTTCCAGGAAAGACTGACCGGTTCTGTGCCATGCTAAAGCGGCGATGTCACGAAAGTGGGAACGCCGAAACCCCGGGCGTGAGCACTCTCATTCCTCTCTGGCCACGCTACACCTTATTACTCGTCTGTGGTTCAGGCTAAAAATTATACTAGAGGGTAGCACTATACCGAGGACACTAAAATCCCGGGTGTGAGCACTCTCATTTCCTCTCTGGTCTAAGCTTAGAACCGCATGTACATCAATGTACATATGAGCATGTGTAATACTGAAAGTTCGCGTCGAAAAAGATTTTTGTCTCTATATAAATTCTTTGTGATTTTGTAGTTTTTTTGTATGTGAGTTAGTTTCATTATTTTTATTTTGCCGAAGTTCTTTCAACTTTCAAAATGTTTAGTAATACATTTCGTGGATGTGTTACTATTTCAAGAAAGTTTAATCTGAATGCTCTTATTTATTCAATACAAGAAAAAAACATCGACCCAGTATTTACATATACAAAACAAGCACATCAAATTAATTATTACACATTAACAATACGAAACTGCAGTACCCAAACCAGTAAATCTAGTGAAGTGGCCCGTTACTACAAAGAAGAGGATGAGAAAACCTTAAAGCAACTTCTTACAAACCCTAAAATGTTGTTCTTGTATGAAAAATTGGAATTAGAAATGGAAACTGCACGGCAAATGAATGGTAGAGTACCAACTGAAGTGACAGCTACAGACTGGTTAATGTTACTTGCAGCAACTAGCAAATCACAAAGAAGGTTATATATTAAATTTCATATTGAAAGTGGATTATATAGTAATATGTAGTAAATGTAATATAGATAGATAGATAGCAATGTTATATAGATTATGTAGTAAATGTAATTTATTTTTACAAATATTTAGAGCATATCTTGATCATCGTTGGAAAATTGAAAAATGTAACGAAGTAGCAAAACTATCTAAACTGACAAAAGAAGTGAAAGAACATGAAACACAAGTTCCAAATGATGGTACCATATATGGACTATTTCATAATACAATGTTCTTACGTATAAGCCGTAAAGCAATGAACAATTTTTATAATAATAGGTTAATAAATGCTATAATGTATGCGCCAAAAATAGTTTATGATCTTGGGTATGACACAGATATGACAGCATATGAAGCCTTAAATTGTGCAAAGCAGTTACTATTGTCATTTGCACTAAATCGATACCATGTGGATCCTTTCAATTTATACTTATGTAATGCAAATAAATCTAGTTTAGTGATGAAGCAGTTTCATAAGGGAATACCAACTCTATATGAAGACTCTTATCCACTGTATGTCACTGAAAAGTCCTATTTGGATGTATTTGACAAGGACAAGATAGTATATCTTTCACCAGATGCTCAGACTGTTTTAGAAAAGTATGACCCTAATATGGTATACGTAATTGGTGCAATGGTAGATAAGGTAAAACATTTTATCATTTCTATATTAACTGTTTGCGGACTGACACACACTTTATGTATACGCTTATAAGCATGATTGGGCTCTTCCCCATTGAAACGGTTAAGGAAGTTAATAAGATTTGCATGATATTAGTGTATACTACGGGTAACCTATTTTATAGTATTCCCTTATATTCACCAGTATTCATTTTTTAGATCAATCCTCAACGAGTTTCATTTGCAAAAGCTAGGAAAGAAAAAATTAAAATGGCCCGACTTCCTTTAGCTGAACATGTGCCATGGGGATCTGGATCTGCAAAGAATCTCCCTCTCAATCAGGTTCTGGGTATATTATTAGACCTAAGGCGTACAAACAGTTGGAAAAAAGCACTTGAATTGCATATCCCTAGAAGAAAATTGCAACCAGCAAGAATAGCGCAAATGAGTAGACAAATAAGTGCAAGAAGAGAAATGTTAGAGATACTAATGCAAGAAAAATAATTGTTAATCATATAATGACGTTATCGGATTTCAAATAAAATATACATTTTAGTTGAGTATATTTAACTGTCACAAAAGTTAATTTCCTTCTTGTATATTAATAATAATGATATGAAACTCTGAAGTTTAATTAAAAGAATACTAGGTACACACAACAACGTAGCTTTTAAATGATTAAAAACAATGTTTTCAATTTTCGAACTTTGTTTTTTTTTATATTTTCAGTGGTTCTCAAGAAAGAAAAAATTAAAAATCACACTACTTTGAAATATATATCATATGTAATTGAACAAGCTGTATAATTTTGGTCTACACATTTACAATTAAATAATGTAATTAAAAATTGAAATACATATAAGAAAAACTATATTTCCAGTATGGACTTTCTCATCTCTCCTCTACCCGCCGACATATATACTATGGACACAGACGAGGTATAAGGATAGACCTATCATCCAATGCATTTTCGTGTCCAACGTTTTTGGGGTCACGTAACCCCATTACCATTTTCGTGTCACATCCTGTATTACCAACTGGAACTAAAATCTGCTGACAGCGTCGTTAGTGGTAGGAATTAAAATTAAAAATAGCTATATATATAGTCACTGCAGTCTCGCGAATACAATAGAATATTGTTTTCTAAAACGCTTTAACGATTTCAAATACTAATTTCGGTTATGATTAGTTAAACTTTATGTTGGGTATAAATAACAAATGAATGAAACTGTACGTACAATAAAAAATATGTTTAACTGCAAAATTCGAAATGTTGTAAACAGCCAAATATTAATATGTACTTTATAAATGTAACGTATACGCGAATAAATTCATTGTTCAGAACTGTATTGTTATTGTTATAGGATGACATCATTTTGTTCCTATTATTAATTAACTACATTGCTTTGAACAGTAATTATTATATAAATATTTTTTAAATGGTTTTTATGAAAATTTTCATGAACAGTACAAGACAAATGTTTTAATAACTTACTAAAAACTACAAAGCCAAGCTTTGAACGTAACTTGGTTATATATAAATAACCTTTTGTAATTTTGAAATTTGAACACAAATTATTACTATATTTGTTAACAATAAATAAAAGATTCGTCTTAACATCAGCTACAACAATATGTAATAAAAAATACTTAGTTTTATATTTACTTAAAAAATTAAGATGACCATAATTTTTTATCAAAAAAATTTTTTCTATTGGGATTTATAGATAACTGAGTATTGATTAACTTTTGTTGGAAACATTGTTCTGCCAGATTATCCGAAATGTTTAAAACATCCTCAGATGGCTTCTTTTGGGTCACTGAGATCTTGGTTGGTGGCCCGTCGAGAAATTTTCCGAGTGTGGTACTCGCGAAATGATCGTAATTCCTTATGCGTTGCTTCCTGGGTATCTTCTGAAAGATTTCCGATGGATAATAGGATGCTTTCTACCACATCAGCACCTTGTATGAGCACTTTGTGTACAGTTACCAATATATAACCATGGATATAAATTCATTCCCCGATGCTCTGTGTGCAACTCGTGCTATGTACTCCAACTCTTCCGGGGTGTACTGCGTCAACAGGCTTTCTATTTGCCTGCGATTTATCATGTCTCTTGCCTCAGAAAACCCTTTTTTTAGTCGTCCACCTTCACTGCGTCCTTTAAATTCAAACAGTGGTTGTTCAAACCAATCGGGTCATTTTAAAAGAAATCTATCAACATCGCGTTCGTTGTTCTTCCATTTTTTTTACTAAATTGATAGAAAATTGTTTAATTATTTTTCTAATAAAATCTTCTGACGTCTATCAAAATTTTCAAAATTACATGTCTGAGCCACATATTCATAAATTGAATTTCGGACACCAACACTACTAGACGCACAGACGTTATTTCTATCTCGAAGAAATTGAAAGATGTCCCTCCCTACAAACAATCAAGATTAATGTAAAATACTTTGCACAAGTGTTCATTAGATTTATCTAAGAATTTTGCAGTATTTCGTTCGTAAACAAATTTATTTGAAGAGAGAAGTCAACCTTTTGTCCGAACTGACCGTTCTATGTAAGTGCTTATGAATCAACGGCTATCGCCATTGTATATTGTTTTGAAAGAAGTTAAAGGGCAGTTAGGACCTCGTGTACGAAGAAGTGTGTTCACGGCAGCTAATGTCCACATTGAAGCTTCCACATCGGGTAAACTAACGAAAGAATTATTTAGAACGTGGTTGACTGAAGTATTTCTCCCATCTGCTCCAGAAAATTCTGTTTTACTTCTTGATTCATGGAATGGATATAACGACGAGATCATACTACACGATATCAATTGATATCAATCTACACGCAAGAGATAATATTATTAAACTACACACATTAATCCACAACCAATTATAAGCTGCGCGTTATAAACGGCTGTTTCAATATGCTTGGTTCCGCAGTGGATATATAGAAGAGCGGCCAGGAGAATTTGAAAATCCCGTAGAGTTCGCTTTACAAAATTAGATGGTCTAACGTGTTTCCATTGCTCAAATGTAGTTGTACTTAAATGTTCTTGGTGCAAAGAACATTTATGATTTTCTCATTTTATCCTTGAGTATCATTATTGCCAGAATTATGTAGAATAATCTTTGCGGATAGCTCTTCTTTCAAAACCAGATCTTTTCAGAGCTACCACAAACGACGAGGGAAATTCTAGCTTCGATTACTTTAATGATCCACAGTTTAAAAAGGTTGCAGATATATTTTGACCGAAGGCCCAACAACCGCAGAATATTAATATTGCCAGAATTATGTGGAATAATCTTTGCGGACAGCTCTTCTTTCAAAATAAGCTCTTTTCAGAGCTACCAAAGACGACGAGGGAAACTCCAGCTTCAAGGATTCACAGTTTAAAAAGGCTGCAGGTATATTTTGACCGAAGGCCCAACGATTGCGGAATTTCACAGGCGAATTGGCTATAAAAGTCGGTACCCTTACTCCGCCGCACAGTGGTCTGCGAGCGGCTAAAACTCCATATTTTCAAGTGTCTTATAAAATGAAATTTG
The DNA here is from genome assembly GCF_050948215.1 of Halictus rubicundus. Classification (NCBI taxonomy): domain Eukaryota; kingdom Metazoa; phylum Arthropoda; class Insecta; order Hymenoptera; family Halictidae; genus Halictus; species Halictus rubicundus. The sequence goes on from NC_135152.1 coordinate 1,791,740, forward strand.
TTATATTTTTGACTAGTAGGGGATTAAATCAACACGTTTCAAGGATGAATCAAATTCGGCAATTCCATAAAAATGAATTAAATTCGGCCATGCTAAGCATACCTAGGTTTCAGAATGAACTCAAGCGCATGTTTGAAGAAACCGTATGCGCCTGTAAAAATAGAAATACGAAAAATATTTTTTTTCCTGGCTTACTTCGAGTACTAAGACTCGGAAACAATCGTGGAAACTATTTATTTTTAATTTCTTCGAGTAGTTTTACATGTAATGCCATTAAACGTGGAAAAGAGCAACGTTAATGAAGTTTAAAAAGTGATATCTCTCTTGCGCCAACGTGTGCCAACGTGCGCATGCTAAAAACACGTTTGTAGATGTCTAAGTAAATAATAAATCCAAAATTCAACTGCGGCAACCTGCGGCTTCGCGTTTTATCTCATGAAATGTCGGTGAAAAACGTGGTGTCCCGGGTGAGGCCAGGTTTTTAGTGGGTCTAGGTACGCCAAAAATCTGCTACCTGAGCCCCACACTACACCATTCTGGGATGTGCGTAAGGCACTTTCCTCCTCTTACTTAAAGAAAAAAAAGTATACCTTTTTCGTGTAAATAATAAGCTTAATTAAAATTTAAATAACCGTTACGTCTATATCATAAATTTTCATTAAATCTTGTACATAAGCGTATTCTTCTTATTTCATTTTATTTTAAATTACATAAAATTATTATTATTTAAATTAAGTAGTATTTTTTTATGGAGAGGAATTATTTTTTATCATTTTTAATCTAAATTGTTTCTATACTCATTTAAAGCAGAATAAATGCTTTTTCAATATATATAAATAAACTTTGTAACGCGACGAGGAAACAATAAAGCGTCAAGACCCCTCGTCACCCCCCGATGTAACAGAAGAATTGCGCCGAGGCAGCGTGGCCGGCGGTTCAAGGGGAACCGCGGGGTCTGGAACCTTCTAGACCCCTAGTAACGCGTTATTGATAAAGGTAGCAACGAGTCCATATAAATATCGGTAGATTACAGCGGAGCAAGCACTCTTGCTGCACCTGTAGGAGAGGACGAGGTAAGACCACGGCCGCCTACAGGATGGGAGAGTACGAAGCAATGCTATCGGACGCCCAGCAGCAGAGCTGCACCTGTGGGAGGGGACGAGTAAGACCACGGCCGCCCACAGGATGGGGGAGTACGAAGCAATGCTATCGGACGCCCAGCAGCCCAGGAGAGGACAGGAGTTGCACCTGGACGCCTCTCTGGATACATGAGAGGACGGCCATGAAGGCCGGCCGCCCGCCGAGAGGAAAGAACAGGGTAGCTTCCTGGCCGCCTGAGACGTTTCGGAGAGGACGGCCATGAAGGCCGGCCGCCGATCGGACATGAGAAAACAGGCGAAACCGCGTCGTCGTCGTATTCCCAGAGGGAGAGTACGGTTGAAATAAACCGCGGACGCCCGATGGTGGTATCACGTATTATATAAAATCTTTTCCTAAATTAATCGTTGCTAGCTTTGTCTCTCACTCTTTTGAAAGAATCTATTTTATAACAAAACCTATCACCTCATCCTTTGTACTAACGTGTTTGGAAAAATATATCCTATGTCTCCAGATATTCCGACTCCTGTCATTCCGCAACCACCGCAATCCTTTACCTTACAACTTTTATTTATTGATAGTAAACAAAATAATAATTGTTGTTGAAAATTTAAATACCTATTTAGCGCTATTTATATCTTGAAATTGATTCATATAAACTGTTGTTGGCTTCTTTGAACCTTTTGTTATCAAATACAATTTTCTAAAAAAAAATATTTTAATTACAGTTGTTATGCGAGGTTCTATATTCGTTACAAGTTGCGGCATGTCTGTTATTATCGATAATTATTATCGATATTGTTATTATTGCTAAACAATTACTTCAAAACTGATAACAATAATGGTAAGAGATCAACTAAATCTGAACTCCTGTATGCTTTTACGATTTAACGATAAGTCAGATCAGCAATAAACAGAATTTTATACAGATTTATTGTTTATAATTAATAAGTTCTGGCACAACTTATGAAAATATTTGGAAAAAAGAACTAATAAGTGTATATGTAATGTTCACATATAATAACAGACACGCTGCAACTTGTAACTAATATGGAACCTCGCATAACAGCTGTCATTAAAATTTTTGTTGACAATCTTTTGAATATTTTTCCGTCCTTTTCAAAATTATATTTGATAGCAGAACGTTCAAAGGAGCCAACAACAGTTCATATAAATCAATTTCAAGATAAAAATAGCGTTAAATAGGTATTTCAATTTTCAACAAGAATTATTATTATGTTTACTATCAATAAATAAAAGTTTATTTATATAAATTGAAAAAGCATTTATTTAGCTTTAAAATGAGTATAGAAACAGAAAGCATTGTACTTAAACAAAGATGAAATATTCAGGTTGAATTAATCATGTAATATCTCGTTTCGTTTACTTTTCCAGAATTGCAACTGTAACTTGGAAAATAGCCGAAATACGCGCTGTGCATTACACGGCAGTAACAGTAAATTGGCAACTATGCGACGAATATTCTCCGATGTGGTTTGGCAACTACGCCTTCGATACCTGTGATTCAATATAATTCCTAAACTCACCACTCTAAATCGTAGAGGGCATACCAAAACCTCTGATTTTTTGAACGGTCGATATTTCAGAACATCGGACACGAAGTCCCATAAGATGATAGGTCTATCCTTATACCTCTTCTGTGGTAATACTATATTTCAAGTATGTACGCATATATAAATTTCATGAATACACACACACACATATATGTACTTATGTGTACAATATTGTACTAGAAAAACTTTTCGGCCTTCTCATTCCTCCGTATATATACATTCGTACCGTATACGATGATCCCGTATACATATATGAAAGTACAATTATACTATATTGGTATAGAGTCTGGATGAGTTCATAAGTTGAGTAACGAGACGAGTGTTCTAACCATTGGTACTTAATTACCTACATATACGTAGTGTTTGTAACGCCCTCTTGAAAATTTAAGCAATTTACGTATTGTCATACATTCGCAGTTATCGCAGCTGGATCGCTTCGAATATCGGAAAAAGTAGAATTTAACATGGCGCCTGTTGATAGTTCACCTAGAGAAAATATGGGCGGGTTTCAACTCATATGTTCCGTTAAAACTGATGATACAATACCGGTATATGTTTATAAATCTACAAATTCTGGAATTACTATTTCTATAGCAGAAGTTGATGGACCTGTTGTGTCTGGCTACTTTGGCTGTGGTAATTTTTTTTTGCTATCGTATTCATCATATTTTTTAAAAATATGAATTTATTACAATATATTCTTACTTAATATTTATACATTTACAATGTGCTTGAAATTTAGCCACTGAAGCACACAATGATGATGGGTTACCTCACACATTGGAACATCTTGTTTTTTTGGGTAGCGAAGATTATCCATACAAAGGTGTTTTAGATTTATGGGCAAATAGATGTTTGGCGTCTGGAACCAATGCAGCAACGTTCGTTGATTTCACATATTATACTATGACAACTGCTGGGAGTGAAGGATTCTTATCCTTAATGCCTGTATATCTTGAACATATACTTTATCCAACGCTTACAGTAAGTTAATTTAATAATTAATGTTATAATGCAAATATTTAAACTATACTTATCAATGCGATTTGTTTATTAATATTTTTTTAATACTTGAATAGGATTCAGCTTATATTACAGAAGTACATCATATAAATGGTGAAGGTGAAGATGCAGGTGTAGTATATTGTGAAATGCAAGGCAAAGAAAATATAGGTGAATATTTAGTATATACAGAACTAGTTCGTGCAATTTTCCCTGGTCATTGCGGTTATAAATCCCTTGTTGGAGGTAAGATATATCTATTTATTTAAATTTTTTGTTTGTATGTAATACATTACCGCATGAAAAATAACTTTTATACAAAAGAAACTGTTGTAATAATATTGCTTTGTTCAGCGTTACAGCTAAGAATTGGATTTGGTTTACAACATCCTATATTTACAAAACTATCTTATCCATACATTCTGTTCGTTCATTTTCTCCCTCTCTCTCACACACACACACTCTCACTCACACTTACTCTGCCATGCTCTATTATACTTTATTTATTGCATCCTTTCCTATTCTCTTACATTTTTGGTTTAATTTTGATTAGATTACATTCTTTTTGGTGCCCTGAGTTATGCTCTCTAAAAGAAACTATTGTATTTTCATAGGGGCATTGAAGAATCTTAGAGAAAGTACTAATAATGAAAAAGTAAAGCAATACCATAAAGACTTTTATAGGCCTGAAAATTTAACCCTGATAATAGTTGGCCAAATAAAACATGCTGATGTATTCAATGCTTTGCAACCTATAGAACAAAAAATTTTGTCAAAAGTATGTAAATGAAATTGTTTATATCTTAATTTAGTAATGTTTTCAGAAAATTATATGACATGAATAATATTTCAGGGGAATAGAGGTTTATATAATAAACCTTGGCAAAGTCCAGTACCAGCTTTTCTAGAGAGCAAAGACATAGATGTTTTTTATCCTTGTGATGACGAAGATAATGGAATAATAAATGTTGCTTGGCGAGGATCATCTGTTGATGACATATATACTTTTATCGCTTGTGATTTATTATTGAAATATCTCACAGACACTTCAGTTAGCCCACTAGAAAAAGAATTTCTTGAAATTGCTGACCCATATGCTAGTAATGTCACTTATTTTTCTTGCGAGTATGCAGTATCTCTTCTGTGTCTTGAATTTGAAAATGTACCAAAGTCAAAAATTACACTAGTAAAAGATCAATTGCTAAAGACGTTGAATGATGTGTATAAAAATGGCATCGATATAAAACGGATGAAAACTGTTGTTCATAGATCTATTCTTGAAAGATTAAGTTGCTTAGAAAAAGCACCACAGGATGCAATTGCAATGATGCTTGTTAAACATGTACTTTATGGTAAAACAGAAGAAGATGTAAGTAAATTTAATGATATATTATGATCTTTTTATCAGATAACGTTTGCATTGTTACAATCTCCTAGCCTTTAAAAATTTTTAGTTAGATCGAAGATCAAACCAAATTAAAGACCTCAAGAAATTAGAAATGGAACCAGAATCATTTTGGTTGGATCTTTTGAAAAAATTTTTGCTTGATTCTCCACTAGTAATTGTTAAAGGAATTCCTAGCTTAGAAAAACGACATGAATTGACTGAGAAAGAGAAGGAACGCGTAGCTAAACAAATTAAAGATTTAGGTGACAAAGGTCTACAACTGAAAGAAAAGGAACTAGAAAACGCTATTGCGAAAAATAATGTACGTATTCTTTTAAAGTAAAGACATACATATCTATTTCTCTCGTTTTTGATGTTTCACTTTTATCTATTTTAGGTACCTATGCCTAATGAAATGCTAAGTTCAGTACCTATACCGAGTACTGATCTCATTAGTTTTCATCATATCAAACATTTTACAACAGAATCTATCGAACAAAATTCTGGGTTTGTTTTAGAAAATCTACCGTTTTATACGTACTTGGATCATGTTAACACGAATTTCATATACGTATGTATTATCATACCATTACATTTATAAACAACTACATTATCATATTTGTGTGCAACGATAAAATTGTTTTCAGATGTTTGTTATCATGAATACTTCCTCTATTGAAAGAAAATACAGACCTTACATTCCTTTATTACTTGAAGTTATTATGGAATCCCCAGTAAAGCGAAATGGACAACTCATTCCATATGAGGAAGTAGTCGCTGAATTAGAAGCGGATACAGTAACCACTGATACAAGGATTGGAGTTGATGAAACTTCTAGATTTTCATGTGGATCATATAGTCATAGTGCTATTTTGATGTTACATGTAATTCATACATGTTTATACATAATTTTAATATCATAACCATTGATTATATTAAATGGTTGATTTCATTATTTAGCTGGAGATAAAAAAGTATTCCGACGGTGTGAGATGGATTAAAGAATTGTTATATGATACTGAGCTAACATCTAATAGATTGAAGATAATAGCTACAAAAATGGTAAACGATGTAGCTCAAGTTAAAAGAAAAGGAAGTAAAGTCGTAGGTGATCTAATGAAAGGATTATTATATAACAAAGGTAATAAAATATTTTTCATGAAATTACACATTCTTGAATGCAGAAAGTTAATATAATTTTTTTACTTGTAGACAGCAATCAATTTACATCTAGTATGCTACGACAACAGAAGTTTCTTACTAATGTTTTAAACCGTTTAAATGACGTAGAAGAACAAAATTTTGTTATATCAGAAATTGAAATTGTTAAGAAGGCTTTAACAACACCTAAAAATATAACGATGTACATAGCCACTAACGTGGACAAGTTGACTGCTGCAATTCCATCTGTGTATCTTCCGTGGACCACTCATTTCTCTGAGCTCACATCAGAAAAAACTAAGTAAATAATTTTTATCTTTTCAAAATGTAGATGTATGAATTCTAATTACATAATTTAATTATATAGACTTGAAATTATTCCGGACTCGATGCTCATGAATCCTCTAAATGAAATTTCAATTAAGGGATGCATTACAGGATTAGGCTGTATAGAATCCTCATTTTTATTGCAAAGCTGTCAATGTATAAATAATTACCAACATATAGATTTAGCACCATTGCGTGTTTGTTTGCAATACTTAACACAGTTGGAGGTGGGTAAAAAGAAAATTATATATTTGGAGTATGTTAAATTATATTTTTTATAGGGTCCTATGTGGAAACTTATAAGAGGTCAAGGTCTTTCATATGGATATAATATCTATGTTAATGCAAATGAAGGATTATTATATTTGTCATTCTATAGATCAACGAATGTTATTGTGGCTTACAAAGAAGCTAAATCAATTGTAGTAAGTATAGATTCTCATATTTAAATAATCAGAACTATAATATTTATTTAAAACATTAACTCTGTAATTTTTTCATAACAGAATATGCATATTACTGAAAATAAATGGGAAAAATTACTTTTCGAATCAGCGAAATCTTCTTTAATTTTTGAAATTATTGAAAAAGAGCAAAGTGTGGGTGATCTAGTACAACATTCGTTGTTATCGCATTTCAAAAACGTTCCGCATAATTATACACAGAAAATGGTGCAACGCATATCTGCAGTAAAAATTGAGGATATGGGTCGTATGGCAACTAAATATTTGACACCATTATTTGATCCAAACGAGTGTAAAACAACAATTGTTTGCCATCCATCCAAAGTACAAGAAATAGGTGATGCCTTTAAAGCGTAAGTAAAGAAACATTATATTTACATATGTTAACACATATTATTAAAAGTATTCAGATATTTTAAAACATATTTAGTCAAATCTGCAACTACGTCTATATTTATACATATTTTATTTACAGATTGAACCATGATCTTAAACTGTATAGCAGTCTCGAAGAAAACTACTTAAATGATTGGTAATTTGAAAGCACATTAAATTGTTCATTATTCTCTTTTACAAAGCAAATGTTACATTGTTTATAATCAAGTCATTATTATTAACCGCAAACTACACTTACATATTTAAAATATGCTTGCTGACATTTGTAAGTTAGAATAAGAACAAAAATTTAATATCTTTTCAATTTAATTATGTATATCAATGTAATATTTAATAAATTAGCTACTTTTATAAATATTAAACTTCAATACAATTTGTTGTTTTTACACTTATCAAATCTTTACAAAATCAGAATAAGTATTGTGTGTATATTAGTTATTTTTAGTAAATTACATTTAGAATAATATGAATGTTATGATACAGAAATATTTTCTATTTCTAATGATGATACACCTCTTTGTTTAATTTTTGAATATACTCCACCATAAACCTGTAAACCAAGCATTGTAATATTCCCAGTATCTAATGGCTTTGCATCTGGTACTTCTCGTCCACGATAGTATGCTTTAAAATTTGCCAAAGGTAATGTTACGGTTGAAAATGTAGTACTTGACATTGGTGCCTATATCAATAAAATGTTCACATTGATCCCAAATTATAAGTACTATTGAAAGACTATATTGAAAGACTATGCTATATAAAAGTAATACAATGTTGGTTTACCCTGAAAGTCTGTTCATATGTTATATCTTTATTTGTATGAAGACCTTCGTGTCGAAGAACAATTTTGTAATTTTCATTACTTCCTTGTCCTCTACAAGTTATTTCAATATTCTTAAAGTTTAATAAATTTAAATTCGTTCTCTTCCGTACTCCTGCAAAGCCAGCTCCATTCGGTTGTGGATTCAAAAGAGTAAAAAAAATTGCACGCTGAAAAACTTGAGTAGTTTGCAATGTCAAAACAGCTTTTGACATTCCCACTGTTCTCACAGTGTCAGATATTTCCGACCAATCATTTACATTGTCTATAGTTGTAAAGTCAACAAGTATTTCCCGAGATCTAATGAAATATTGTATATAATATCGAAAATTAAAGTGGGACAAATATAAATATTAAATATAAAAAAAAAAGTAAAAAATAAATATAAAAATAAAATAAAAAATATTAAATAAATATTAATATTAATATTTTAAATATTTATATTTTTATATTTTATTTATGTAGTCATACTTATGTAATTATATTATTTCTATTTGAACGAAAATTGGAGTTCATACTTAATGTATACACCATTTTATAACGTAGAATGGTCAAAATATAAACAAAACTGCATTTTTTCGTATTAAAATAAATGACTCACCCTTTTATCATATGGAGCATTGCAAGTATTGTGAAAAATTCAGAGATGCGAGAAAAATTCATAACTGTAGTGCTTAATAAGTAAAATATAAGGTGTGTTGTAATTTATTTACATCAGTTACACTTGCATCACTTACTGCGTATAGTTAACGTAGATATATGACTTCATTAGGAGCAATATTCACAAATGACATTCATGACAAATCAAGGCGGGAAAATTGAACTATTACGTACAGCAAATTGTGATAATAGCACAGACGAGGTATAGTCCTTATATCTTGTCTGTGATAATTGGTTTCTTTTGTAAATATACAATAAAAATAATTTTGTTTTATTCAAGATAAAAAATTAATCATATATCAAATTTCCGAAATCTGTATATGTATAAATTGCATATATCAAATGAAAGAATAAATTTATTCTGATGTTAACATGCGTATTCGTAAAAATGTTATAAAACTGAGAGAGTATAAAAAATATATATTATCTATAATAGTAGAATATTATAATAAACCTGTGATTATTACATATACGATCAGCTACATTTAAGAGGTAATCAAAGAAAACATAATTACCAATAAACACTTACCTACACATTTAATTTGTGATAAAGGATAAAGTATGCTGGAGTTTACAATTTTTTCTTTATTAGAAATAAAGTTGAGGAATTATTATGTAAATATTACGTTTAGCGGACCCAGCTCCAATGATCTGGACTTTCACGTATGTTGTGAAGAACGTCATTTTGAACAACTTTTCCATATACATACATGTACCCGTTGCTCGGCCTTAGGTTCCGAGATAATCGCAAAAAAATTTATGGGTTTGTGGATTTTTAATAAACAATACGACCGATGAGTAAAACCTTTCGGAGGTTACTCAGGAGAATAACTTTGACGACATATGTTAAGGTCAAGGTCATTGGAACTGGGTTCGCTAAACGTAATATTTACCATAAAATATTATATATTGTATTATATGTATAATAAAGTCAAATTTATTTTAACTATAGTTTACTCTCTTCATGACAGACAAATACTTTTACAATATATTAAATGGAATGCAACCGTATTCATTTTTTAAATCAGTTTTTCATTATTAATAATTAATTTCAGTTGTTTAAGTAAGAATAATATAAATAATGCTAAATAGGTACACCTGAAATTATACTTATTCTTTTACTTTATTTGGAAAATGATAATGTAGAAAAAAAATTACAATTAGATTGAAGATTTTGATGCGTTCACAACTAATACTTTTGACTAAAATCCAGTAAAATAGAAATTGCAACAGAGTTGAACATAAATTTAATATTTTGCTTCATGTATCAAGGACATTTATTAAGATAGTAAATTTCATTTTCCTGATTCCTGTTTGTACTGGTTAGTCCTTAAGAACAAGAATTTTCATCAACATCCGCAGTCTACATAATTATGATAAATCTATCTATTAATATTTTCATAATTAAGGAGAAATAATGAATAATAAATTAATTTTTATAAAAGAGAACATAAAATCCAAACAAGTTAAGATAATGTAGCATCATATTATAAAACATGTCTTATTATCAGTATTAATTACTTAAATCTTGGAATAGTGGTAACAATAACAACAAACAGTGTCCTCTCGACAGGAGCTTGGTCTTTATAATTAATGACAACCTAGTAATGTTTAAGTCAAAACCGGTAATTCACTGCTTATAAAGTAACACTGGTCCTAAAGCAGAAATTTGTCTGTGCACAACGTTTTTAAAATCGGAGTGCAAGCCTATTGTTGTAGCACACAATGTATTTACTATATATGTATCTAATATATAGTATATATTCTTCCATTCTTACATATAATGACTCTTACTGTCCACCTACATTTGTTCTTAAACTTATTTAAAGGAACGTAATTCATGCCCAGTATGAACAACTATCATATTGTTCAAGAAGTTTCTGTTTTTTTATATTTTTGTGTTTAGTAAAATATAAAATAAAGAAAAGTAAGAGTAACGAATTGGTAACATGTGTCCTGTAGGACAAAGCTGCTGTCGAGGGAACACTATATTAAAACTTCTCTCTTTCACGAACTTTGAAATATTGCAAAATTAAAAATTTTATTTAGAAACGAAGGATCTAGCGAGCTGAGAATGAAATCTATAGGTTCTTTATGAAAGGTTTATATGATATGAAAGCGGGATTATAATTATGAAATAATACAGGTGACACTAATTTGGTTATACTACTATACCATTTTATGACAACTTTTTTATGCTATTTAGATGTGTAGATGTGTTACCAACAATCTTTTGTATCTAAGCTTATAGTACAGCTTCCAAACTGTAAATTAGATAACAAACACCTTCAGATATACTCAATCTTGTTACATAAACGTACTTTACAATGGTAAATATTTATCTTATTCAACTGTGTCACATTCATGTTTATCATATTTTCATGTGATTAAGTAAATATTTCGTACAATGCACCTTGTACATGTGTATCATAATGTCCGCATGTGCAACATATTGTCTAATATTTCTTTTTTTATGGAACAAATTATAAGATCTATAGGAAATGTAAGCAAATCACAACAATTATACAAAAGCTGTAACATTGAAGAAAAATACAGAATCAGTTTTCAATACAATTTATACGTATACGTTTATACTGAGTCATGTATTCATATCATATATTTTTGTAAATTAATTCTAACTATAAAAGAACTGATGTTTATTAAGTAGATTTGACTTATTAAAGGTTAAGGGATAAAGATCAAAGACTATTTGCTTGCTATACTTAGTATAAATCATATATGCATTAATAGTACCGATGATTTCGAATATCTATATACAAACAAATAAAGACCTAACAGGAGCAAGAATCCTTTCCACCTTGTTGTTCATTAGATACACCTTGAAGATTAGTACGGCCTGGTTGACTTGGATTATGTTGAACACCTGATTCTGCTGCATTCAAGTCCAAACTGAAAGCAACAAATTGATATGTCGAAATTATTCATAAAACAAATAAAAATAGAATCAATATTATACCCACCGTCCATCTTGTATACTTTGGAATATTTTCTTTGCTGTTTCCAAAAATGCTTCTTCAACATTATGCCCTCTGATAAAGAATATAATAAACAATAAATTAATCAAAAGAACATTTATGAAGTGCATGTATATGTTACAATTAATTAGAATATACAAAAACATTATGATTGTTTAGTTAAGCATAATCTATGAATTCAATGAGCAACTTACGTTTTTGCACTAGCCTCTACAAACATAAGACCATTTTCATCCGCGAATCGCTTTGCTTCTTCATAGGTAACATCTCTCTGACCTTCCAAGTCACTTTTGTTACCAATCAAAAATATAACCTGTAAGTATAGAATGTAAAATTGTTTGTTCTCTATCTTGTGAAAATATCTTATTTACAGAATATAAGAATTGTCATTCAACGTTTGTGCATCAATTGTAGTTACACTTTACAGACATAAATACCATTATGTAAAATATCATATTTTGCATACAGTGCTTGGATTTGTTAAATTCCTTGTATCTGTAAGCCAGCTGCTAAGATGATTGTAAGTCGATCGACGAGTAATATCATAGACCATTAACGCTCCAGCCGCACCTCGATAATAAGATCTACAAAACATGGCTAATGTGTAGTTTTGTTTTACTTCTAAATTCGATATTACAAAATTTAAGAGCCGAAAGTATATGACACCTTGTAACTGCCCGGAAACGTTCTTGTCCAGCAGTGTCCCATATTTGTAATTTTATTTTCTGCCCTGCTACTTCGATAATTCTTGTCCCGAACTCTACACCGATAGTATGCGGACAGTCTGCCATAACTAAAATACAAATTTAATTTGGTTGAGAAGATTATTTTTTATTGCATTGTATAAAACAAAGCAAAGTGTATAGGCATAACTTCGGAGGTAAATTAGATATGAAATTATAGTAAAATAAGTATGTAAATATAATACAATTTTCCATACTTAAACTAACTAGGATTTATTTATCAAAATAAAATGATTTGGATAACAATTTCTTTTGTTTATGAAATGTTTTTATATATAAAATAGATACATTTTTTAATTATAAATATGTTGTATTTCACACTAAAGTGTTATAACCAGATTTTAGTTGGTAGAAACATCTGTTACTAGGAGGTACTGCATGTTCAGATAACAGAACATTCAGATAATAGAACATTCCAATATTAAGGTATACAGTTACAGAATTAATAAACTGAATCTGTCTCATAAACTGAAGTAACATAATACAAAAACAAAGCTCTGTTTTCAAAGCAACTGTTAGGAACAATAACTTTAAGTTAAATAAGCTGTTAAATATCTTTTAAATTCTTCATAAATTTAAAAGTCTAAATGTATGAAGTGACATGATACATATCTAAGGAGAATTATTCTAATAAAAGGCTATCTGTGACTTAGTTACAAAGTGAAATAGAATATACACTTAACTTACTCCTGAAACTATTTTCACATGCTTCAACATACTCTACATCTTTTGTGTAATCGACAGAGTAAAATACAGTTGTGAAATGAATATGTATATAGTTCATATAATATAAAAACTTACATTTTTTTTCAGTAAATTGATGCAATAAACAAGATTTTCCTACTCCCATATCTCCTATGATGATGTACTTAAAGATGTAAGAGTAATTATATGGACCGGTTGACATTTTGTACCTATAAACAAAATAATCTATAACATTTTACAATTTACGGTGAACTGAACTATTTTTTTATTATATTATGAGAGCGAATATTTGAAGTTTTATCTACAACATGATGTAGTATTCATTTACACATATTGAGAGCTAATTATCACTTTGATAATTATAGAAACATTTATTAGTAAGTTTTTGTAAAACTATTGTAGCAACTGAATGTATTACAGAATAATTTATAGTGCTGTAAGATATAATTGATTTGATTGTCTGGTAGAATGTTATACAGAATAAAGTATACATTGAATAACAAAATTTTATTAAGACTTCGTACTGAGAATTTTATAAACATTTTACAATGATTCATTAAGAATTTATCCACATTCAATATCATTAAAATTGCTATAATTATTTCTGTGAGTTATTATATTTTATAGAAGCATATACAGATTAACAAAGTAGAAAGCACGGAAACAATATATTGTAATTTGTACACTTGTGGAAAATTTATATTTCTGAAAAAGATACTAATAACAAAATTGTAACAACTTATAAGATCTTTGATACACTGTCATTAAGTGATATTACAATAAGCAGAAACCACGGCAAAAATTGATACGATAACGTTGTGATATTAAACTTATAAATATAGTCGTTCACAACTCAATTTTCTACTGACAACTGTTCAATAAAAAAAAGTTTCTGATGTCAACAATGCAGCTTCCACTTACCGTTTTACAGCTGACTATTATGAAATATTTTCTTATAATTGAGATGTGGGGGTGTCTAAACACTGTGGCTGCTATATAAACAATAGGCACTTGTACCAAATGTACAAACAACAATCGTAATAACGTAAATGTATTACAGTTCTTTATATCACGCGCAATATGGCAGGTCCCTGTCGTTAATAACGATGGCGGCGAATAAACGTCAAACCACCTGTCACTGATTTTGTAGCAGTCCCATGTACTGACTCACACCCATATGTTAAACTTCAATGTTTAATAATATGATAAAATTTTTACAGTGATTAAAATAAAAAATCACTCGCGAATGTAAGGCTTTTTTATTGGACAACTTTGTTAAACCATAGAAAGGTAAAGAGAGATAGGTATCTGCCCGATTATAATGACGGTAATTCTGTTAGATACAAGCGCATTCACCAATCACTCTTTTAGCTAGTATTTAAGACATTTTCCATTATAATTTAGCAATAAAACTTGAAGTATGTTAATGTAAGATTAACATTCGTTTAAATATCTATATATTTATATTATTGATACCGTATAATCCGTAATAATTATTACAAAGTATATTAAACACAAATGTTGATTCCAAAATATATTAAATTAATTCCTTCAATACTGCTACTAAAAAATGTCATAAAAAATTCCACCATAAACGTATTTGAATCATATGCAGTAATATAAATTTCTTGGTTCAATTTTTTACTATAAGATTGCCTTAAAATGGAATATATTATTCCATTTAACAATTTTTTAAATAATTCAGAAAGTATACTAAACTACACCTTGCAGTAATTTTACATAATAGTTTTGCAATTGTTTACTCCTTTTTAATATTATCATTTGTACTCACTTAATAAGAAACATAAAATTTATTGTACTTATACGGTGTGTATATATATATGTATAATAGTACTGTTACGGTAGAAATAAGTTGGATTTAAAATAGAATTTTATGCACATATTTACTTACTTATCATAATCTAATAAATAATGACTAATGACTACATATTTTAGATATAAAAGAATAAAGTCTAAGATTATAATTGTTTTCACATATGCTATAAAATTATTCCTTTTCTCTATAGCATCTTGTGACTCGGGAGACATAATATGACGATCAGAAATAGTTAATATATATACTTCTTCATCTTATGTCTGATTGGCTGTCGGCTTGTAATCGGAAATAAAGAAGGATACCGAGTGAGTGAGAAGAAATCAGAAGAAATGCATATTACGCATAGATAATCATTAGTAAGCTCATTTTCATCTTAATTTCTTTCATTCTGCATGATTCTGCACGAGTAGTGCTCTGCCCTTTTCAAAGATTTGTCTATGGTTAAGTAACGTCACGTGACGGTATATAAGGAAACACTAAGGGTATACACAAATTTAAATTTCTTCGAATTAAAAAATTGAGGCTCTTATTTCGATTGATATTATTTATTAAGTTTTTCGAATATAAGTAAATGTTCAGAAGGAATATTGTACTAACGTTTTCCCGATATTTCAACTATGGATACTATATTTATAATCTGAAATTTCATTTATTAAAAATATATACTCCCCTCCCCTCCTTGATTTGTGCCCGCTTTTTTCTTTAGTATTTTTTGCGCACTGGTGAACTATTGTGTTTTCTTCCACGTAAAAAAACGCGTGTGACAGATAATCCGCGTAAATTGAAAGGGTATAATAAATTTTATATACTTATAATATTTATTAATCAAAGTTATACAATAATAACATTCTTTTGTTGAACATTAAATGAATTTTACAAAATAAAGATGCCTCACAAATATTAATTTTATAGAACAAATTTGTTTTATAAAATAATAAATCTTTATCTTTATTTATGGTTTATAAAAGAATATATTAGATAGTCTACATAAATCTACATAATACAAATTGTATTATTATTTTTATGTATTTAGCAACACTTTGATTGCAACAAACCATTACATTCGAACTCAAGTAATGTTTGAAGCATATATATAGTATTACAGAAAGTTTCTAATAAAGAAATGAAGTGGAGAATGATTATAATACATGTCTTCGATTTTATCTACATTGAATTTCTTAAATTAGAATATGCAATTAAGTTTCAATGAACAGTCGATAACATGGATGTGGAGTAATATTATTATGACTTTTTATTAAGTACTTTTGTCAAAATATCAATCGATTTTCACTTTATTTCTCCTTTTTATAATTGTGATCTATAGGCAGTATTATTGTTTTTAGTAAAATTATTAATTACTAGCAAATATTAGATAAATTACATTAATTTAATATAAAATACCATTGCATTCATAGATTGGTATACAAATATGAAGCAGTTAGTAGGCTATAATTTTACAGTTACAATTTATGTAAATGATATGGAAGTTAGTATATGTGGTATCAGATTTATATGACTATAAAGGATAACATTGTTTTCCTTCCTACTATATTAGGTCTTTATATGATTCTTTTATGTATAGGTAGAAGAAAATGTTATGTGACATTGTGTCTTATAACTTTGTTACATTTGCTACTTATTACATCAATATGATATAAATACTTTGAGGAATGTACTTCATAGTAAAAGGATAGTTTACAAAGTTTTCTTTACCTAGAGTTCCCATGTCTTAGAAAACACAGTCGAGTACATTTTATGAAAAATTAATTTCACTATTGAGAAAGCCTATTGTACTTAGAAATACCATTCATTTTAGTAAAGACATTACTTTCTTTTTTTTTATGAATTAACGATTTATCTTTCTTCAACTTTTACAACCCCTCATTTAAAAATTCCTTGCTTTTTAAAAATCACAGACGCAGTCCCGGACGTAATTATAAATCCAGGACTGTTCAAACCAATCCCGGGCATCTGGAAATTCTATATTTCTCATACTTAAATTGTTAAATGGCAGGCCAAATAATCTTAAGTACCTGTTTGTACATTCAAACTATTTTTAAGACTTAATGTAACATTTATATACACAATAATTTGATCAATAAAATTCATAATAATTCGAAGGCACGTTTATATTAAAAAGAATTATATATACTAGTACCATGTGTGGATTAAATAAAAAATAATTCGACATTGAATGATTGTAAACATAAAAATTTTCTAAGTATCCTTAAAATGTATTACTGTTTTCTAACCCTCATGAAAAATAATTTATTACCTCTTCTCGAATAGTGTAAAGTACAAAGAAAGAACATTCAAGACATAATAAGTAATGGAAATGAATATACCAAAAAGTTTTGAGTTTCGAGAAAGTATTTAATGAATTTATTTTTATATTTATAACGTTGTAATAATTCATTGTTTCGCTAACTTAGCTTGAAAATAATTATTTCGAAATCAAATATTTCAATAATTTTTTATTATAACGTCTCCAAATAATAATTCATTAAAATAATTCCTTAAACGTGACTTTTAATGAATAATTACTATATAATGAACACAAAGCAAATACTTTACTCCTTGTAAATTACCATAAATATATTTTTTACTAGAAGAAAAAAAAAGGTAAAAATTGTGATCTATGGAGTTAGTCTTATACTGATCATGTCTTAAATAGTATAATGATACTAATTACATTGTAATGTGATTAACATGCTACATTTCAATGTTAAATAAATGTACTTTTTATATTTAACGTGTAATATGAATAGGCAAGATGTCATTTTTTTTAAAATTCATCAAAGATTTTTCTGTCGTATAAATTAAACAGTTCCATAAACTACAAAATTAAGTTATATAACATGAGATTATATAAATACATTAGACAAAACTGTGCTTTGTGTAATATGTTTGTGCGTTTGTAAGAATATATAAATTAAGCAGTATTATTGTCAAGAAGTGTTTCTTTACTATTTTATTATCTTCGTAAATGCAGAATTAAAAGCATATAAAACGTATTTAAATAAAGCATCTAAAAAATCTCAAAAAGTATTTGTGGAGATGAAATATTTGAATACTTATGACAATATGCAAAATATTACACAATTATCAATATGTAATGGCAGTTAATTTACAATTAATCTGTTAACCATCGATGCTCGTCATCCGAATTTTATTATATTTTCCAAAAAATGTTTAATATTTAATTATATTATAAAATCTATACATAATTACAATGTAAATTGTATTCTAACTATTATGCCATATAAGTTGCATGGTAATTATGTTTGTTGAGGGACAAGTTGCGTCGTAGTTTTCATTTATTCTTAATTGTATTAATATAAGAGTCCGTGATTAAAATTCTGGTGGTTAACAGATTATCTGTGCAAGTATTCCAAAGTAATAAATTTCACATGATTTTAAAAATATATATGTGTATATATGTATATGTGATTGTATGTATCTATAAATATATCAATATATCACAATCTGGATTTTAAACTTCTTGTATTTAGCTGCTTAAATACCCGCTATATACTATTTAGCTATAGCAGTCATCGTTTGTTATTTTTCAATGTAAGTACTGTAAACTTAAGTAAGCATACTAATTTATGAAAAAATGTTATTAAGTATAGAAATCATAATAAAAGTTAAAACAACTGTTTAACGTTTACATAGCGCTTCGCTTTCTGGATTATCATCCCTATGTTTTTCGAGGTTTCCCGATAGTGTGGGATCTGGCCGCCTTCTTTTAAAGAATCCACACGTTCGTAGAATTAGCGCAATTATAATAAGCAATAGCAAACCTGCTGCAACCGCTCCTATAATTATTCCAATGGACATAGATTCCTTGTCTTGTTGATCAATATGATCTGGTTGCACGGTCGTCTCAACCTGTATATTAAAACATATGAAATACAAATTAAAAAAGAAAAAATAAAAACGAAGTTAATACTTCAAACTGATGACTGTAAATTTTAACGCTTACAGATGCAACATCGTCTTTCATATTTTCTTGTTGAATCTCAACATTCGATGGTATAACTATTCTCGCATTAGAACCTATTTTCACGCTATCCACTTTAGGATAATCCTCTGCAAGCGTAGAATTCCATAATCTAGAAAGGATAAAAGTATCGTGAATACAAAAGTTAAATGTTAATAATAATAAACGTTTTTTTGTCGTCACATATTGTATTTAAATATCGCATTTATATATGTAATATTAAATGTTACCGTGCTTTAACAATTATTATTGCTTCTTGTTTTCTTTGTAAGTTATATATAAAACACGTAATATCGAAACATTTTGCAGTTCCAGCTTTGCAATTCTATAATAAGAAAAAGAATTGTTTTCATTGATGAAGAGAAGTATTTTTTATTGTAGATTTAATTAGTCGCCTACCATCGAAACTGTTTGACGTTTATGACCATCCTTATCTATGATTGTTCGTGTGTTAACAACTTTTTCTGTATCTCTTCTCATTCTTGCATTATTCGTGTGGTTATGCAATGTGGGAGAAGTAGACATTGTAGATTGAAAGATATCAATATCATCATAACTAGTATTACCTTGTAACTTTAGTGGATTAACCTGGTGATCTGGTGGTAATGTACATACACCATCACCTAAAGCTATAAATGAAATTACAATGAACATAATTAATATGTACCAGACTCACACATATTATAGTCAATGCTAAATTATTGAAAAAAACAATTGAGATTGTAATATCACAATATGTATGTATTTATATAATAAATGATATAAGATTATTGCTGCATCACCTTGTACAGTTGGCATTTCCTCTAAATATAAAAGCCATTTTCCATGAGCTTTGTCATTTGCCACCTCATAAGGCCACGAGATTCGAACTTCTAAAGTGCTTACTCTCCATGGACCTTCATTAAATACTTCATAAATATGTGAAACTTTTGGTCCAACTTCATTTAAGTGTTTTATTGCTGACTCGCCCACAACTGGTCCACCATAGGAAGCCCGTTGAATTTTTGAACTCCTATAATGTTTGTATTTCGCATATGAGTAAACATTCAATTTTTTAATCATATTACACATTTTTTGTTTGTAGTACGAATTTCGAAGTTACCCTTTAATTGACAATTCCGCACGCTTTACTACTGTTGCTTGCAATCTTGTAGGCTCCTTTTCTTTTACTTCTTTCGACGTAGAATTTGTAAATATTACAAACTCTAATTTCGATTCATTATCTTCCAATTCTTTAGGGTCAAATCTTACTTGTATATTTACCATTTTATCTTTTTTAAACGGGTTACCAATAGAACAAGCAACTAATGTAGTATTATACAAATTGCAAATTACAGAATCATTGCTTTTACTAGCAATGTAATTCAAACTGTGTGAATGAATGATGAATAACTGAGCTTCGTACGCTGATTCTCCAACATTAGATACAGTTACATCTACCACAACTTCCTCTCTTTCACCCAAAAGGAGCTCATAGATATGAGTTTTCTCAGATGAAGCTTAAAGTATTAATAATAAATATTATTTTCAAAAAACTACTTTTGTTTTTTAATCAAATCAATCTTGACATTATAGTATTTTTATTGAATTGAAGATTATACCTGATAAATTTAACCGAGCCTTCACTTGTAGATCGCTTTCACAAATATCATTATTACCACAATCTTTTTGAAAGGTTGCTTCAAATACACGTGCAGCTTCTTGCTGATTTAAAATCGGATAATTTTTTATATCAGGTAAAGGTTGTCCTTCAGCTGGCATGATTGGCTCCTCTTGTATCAAAGAGTAGTTTAACCGGAATTTAATTGGCGATTGAATGTCGCGTGTATTTTCCTAAAACAATAAAGAAACTTGTACAGGGTGAGACACCTAACTTGATCACCTCGAATAACTTCTCAATTATGCGTTGAACAAAAAATTATTTCTACAGATTTTACGTGGTAAAGTAGCATTAAACATTGCTTGTTTTAAAGCTAATAATTAATGAGATATTAACGAAAGTATGATCTGCATAAGATCGCGTTAAAAACTTGATCCCTTTAGATTCATATCATTTGTTTATTACATTGTAATAGCATAACAAATACAATTACCTTTAAGTAAATTATTTCTTTCTGACAATGTTCAACTTTCGTTGCATCTAAAGTGACAGTACGATTTATATAATGTGGACGAGAATTGCCAGCGCCAAACCACACTCTTGAGAATTTTTTAACTCCTGTGTACGTTTCAGCTTCAATGTAATAATTCAATTTCAAATTTTGCATGTCCTCTTCTTTTATAAGAGATTCTGTTTTACAACAAGCTTCGAACGAAAAACTGTAACGAATTAACTTGATGAATTGACACATATATAGAAACATTGTTATAAACGTAATGTTTTGAAATTTATAAATTACAGACCATGTATAATTTGAATCAGGGTCTTCTGGACACCCAAATTTATTAGGATCGACAGGTTCTATTTTTTCTTGATATGTACTATCTTTTTTTAAGTAACGGATATACGTGCTGATATCAATAATCTTTTTTGAACGGAGAAGTGCTACAGCATCGTTTTCATAAGCTCCAACTAATAAATCCGAATATCCATTTTGATCCATATCAATTCCCCCACTTAATGAATAACCAAATGTTTGTAATGGTTGTGGCATATCATCTGCGTGTATTACCTAAACATTAATGCGATTTCAAACAAAATTATATAATTTTACATAAATTTATATGTATAGTATGTGATACCTGTGATGGCACTGTAATTATTCCATTTTTGGCACCCAAATATATGTATACTGTCCCCTTTTCTTCATAAGGTGCACCAACTGCAATATCTTCGTAACCATCTTTGTTCAAATCTCCCAAATTCGTTAATGCAAATCCGAATCTATAATTCAGTTACATATTATTATATACTATTCATTCTTATTACATTATAAATATCTAAATGTTAAAATCTATGTATTATTACGATGAAAAAAAAATAATTAAGGACGAGTTCTACCTTTTCTCTAAATTACTCATTTACCTTACATGTTACATTAAGAAACTTGTTTTATAAAATAACTTAAATTATGTAAAAAAAAATATATAAAACCATGCTGCTAGTAACAATTTCTGATAAAAGAGTTTATGACATCTTAATTGAAACACTATGTACTGTCTGTTGCTATAAAGAAGGCAGTTGAAAGGAATGCAGGTCTGATTAGATATTAGGTATACATAACGTGTGCGCCTGTGCCGTTTCGGCTGCCTTCTTTATAACAATGAGTACTCTTACTCACGAATCTATTTGAACACTCTTTAAAACAGAATAACATTTTTACAATTGTACCAAACAATCTGATTTTTTTTAGCAATCAGGGGCATTGGTTTACTGAATGACGTGCAGAAGAAATTTCGAAAAAATTGCATTGAATATCTAGAATATATACCTCGATTCTTCACGACCAACTAGTTTAATAGGTTTATTACTTTTTTCATTATCCTTATTAGATTTCTGTAACGATGTATACACATATACCGCACCTCCTTCTGCTTTATTGAAGTAAAATGGTGCCGCAACTATAAGATCTGAAATTCTAGGAATAGAAGCAAGACAAACGTGTTAATATGTAATAATTTCTCATTTTTAATAACTAATTTTCAAAGAAGAAAGTTATACTTGTCTCCATTAACATCCGCAGATGTAATTTCATATCCGAAACTTGAAGCAAATTGTTCGCCATCCAAAATAAGAGCAACATCCATATCTGATTTAAATTCTCGTCGTGTAAGTAAAACCACTTGACCAGTTCCATTCGATCGTGGTGCTCCAGCAGCATATGCTAATCCATTACCAAAGAAATTCCCCACAGTAACAGACATGCCTATAAATGTAACGCGTATTTATATTGTTTTAAGTCAAGTTAGAGGAATTTTCGAGTCGAGTCGGGTTTCCTGAAAAGTTCGAGATTTCGATCCGGAATAAAATTCTCGACCCATTTTCGGAATCTCGCACACCTCTAATAATGGTACATACCTAAGTAGCTATACTTGCTGACAGGAGAAGAATCCTGCATTGGAGCGTTATAAACAGTATTATCTCTAGTTAAAAATTCATCTGAAATTGTAAAAAGATATAAAGTTCCTCTCCATGTGTGTGGACCTGGTGTACCAATGACAACACGATCCTCTCCAGTAAGTACACCACTAGTTCCTGCTTGACAGTATCCAAATTGTTCATGAGCTCTAAAATGTGAGAAAATATTATATTTAATTATATACTATGTATGAGTTGGAAATTATATATTGATATACTTGGTTTTAATGTATTTTTTAATTAAAATGTTTATATTACTTGTTTGTTGGTTTTCCAGAGCAAGGTTTCTTTAAATCTTGATACTTCAAATCTTGCGTTAATATGTAACATTGTCCCTGACCCCATTGTGAATCTGCTGTTTTTACAATGTGCCTGTGTGCACATACCTATAAGTATATCAAAGCTAATGAATTGAATACTTAAAAAAAAAAAATAAACATCATGTTTGAAGAAAAACGTACCATTACTTTACCTCCAGAACCTTGACTACGAACTGTTACTCCCAGCCACTGATTGTTTTTTATTTCATCATTTCCTGGTGGCTGTAGTTCATCAGATTCAGAACCTAAAAAATTTAAAACAGTTCGTTAATTAAAGAGTAAAACAGCTCTGTGTTTTTTTGTTAATTTTCAAGATTATTCATACTTAAGTACAAATTCAGGTATTACAAATAATATTTTATATCGCTTTAATTTATTTTATGTGGGCAATTCCCTTAAGCAATTTAAGAGTATTTTACAACTTAAATCATAGAACAATTTTTATTTCTTCACGACAGGCACGTATTGCATGTAATGATAGTTCTTACTAAGTAACAATGAATCCAGCTATAATGAAACCATATGTAGATACATATTACAGCATATATCAAAATGAGGGAACATTTAATTTCTAATTTTTCTCAACGATAAGGAAGCTATCCTTAAGACTACATTACATTATTATAACATGTTTAAAGATTGATAAAAAATCATTCCACATAAATTATCATGCTACAACAAATGAAAACTATATACGAAAACCTACTAAAAATAATAAAAGAAAACAATGAATAATAAATACATTATGCAGAGTAATAAGCATGTGGATATACATTTTATTAATTGCAAACAATATCATTTCAATTTTTAATTTACACACAAATGCAAACATAAAAACATTCCATGGTTAAACAAGTTGTCGCAACAAATTTAAATTAGAAACATTTTTTATTAATAGTGTGTTTGTTAGAATAAGAATGTTTTTAATCAATTTAGTATAATTAAATAATTTGTACATTGCAATATACCATGCTGATGTAACAATTTTTACAATAAATGACCAAAATTTTTGCGTAATCAATAAAATTTTGTATGACAATGATAAAATTGCCCATTCAAATAACACCATTCATCGACTTACTTGAATCATACAGAATTCCCTCTGCTGCTCGTTAACCAACACGTAATTTAACAAAAAAATAATCTTATTATGTATACAACATCGAATAAAGCTCAATAACTTAACAACTCCATAGAACAATAACATTGAAAATAACATGCAAATTGAATTAATGTTCCTAAAAATATAAATAAATTCGAACAACAATAATTTCCTCCATTATGTTTAATTTCATCTATCTTTAAAAAATGAAACACACATTATAATAAATATATATATGTTTATGAAAATATAAGTTGGAATGATAAGGAATCATAAATTGATGAATATATTCAAATTCTTTACATACTTGATCTCCCATCTGTGATCACTTGAGTACAATCCCTCTGAAATGTTGTTAATGGACATTGCCATAATGCACCAGATTTGGTAGTATTTGGTTGTCTATTTTGACCCAATGGAGCACCGATTAACATCCTGTCAATTAAATAAGTTACATTCGTTATTGTATAATATACATTTTTTAAATATTAATAATATGTACGTATTTAAATAGTTTCAAAATTTACATAATAAAAACAGTTTCCACAACAGAATTGTTAATATTTACATATAAACTAAATTATTTTTATTTTCATTATCACCAAGTCTATATCGTGTACCTATATTAAAAAATATTACTGAAAATGAAACATTATTAAATAATTGTAACATTTTATGTAGAATATAAGGACGTTAAGTTCTTATAATTTTTGTAACGATTTTAGTTGTAATAAAAAGAAATGATGATCCTTACCAACTTTTGAGGTTTTCTGATCCATCTTCCGAAATTTCTTGATGTTCGGCTACAGAATAACCAAAATAAGAACCATTCAACCCTCTTTTAATAACAGGTATTCTCGGCTCTAAATTGAATGTATATACTAAACATACGTTCAAAACAAGCCAAGTTAATTGACAAGTTTTCATTTTTGGTTAACTTTTGTCGGCCGCGCACATATAGCCTGATATACGTAGATAACTATGATTCACAAGTTTGTTTGCACTCTTGTGGACAGCACTATTTTTGTATATCTTGTTTAACTTCACCACTTAGGTAACTTTTGAACAAGCACAGGATCCACCCACGCAAGTCAAATATTTTTCATTGAGTACATACATATTATCTGTGCATATTATACATAATCGGTATATGGATGCGTACATACATACATGCATACATATGTAAATATGTATTTCGATATTTTATAGAGGGCAGCATAAATGAGCATAAATAAATTGATGGAATTTTAACTATAAGCTACGTTAATCGAATTTAATTATGTGTTACGCACAATATTTTCTAACAGTACAATATCCTACATGCAATATAAATTAAATTGGAAGAAAATAAATTTGTACAGAGAGATTTTATTTATATAAATATATTTAATTTATGTTTTAATATTGGTTATAATAGAAAATCGTAGCAGTTATATTATTAGTTTTAAAATAAAATTATTGTTTTATTATTATTATTATTATTAATACAATAATTATTGTTAATTATTGTAAGATATTATTGATATACTTAATATGTAGAAGAAAATAAACAATTTGCATTAAGTTTATAAACAGTCAATCCAGCGTGCTAGCGTTTATAAATACAATTATACATACATACATATATATGTAGGTATTATTTGGTATATGTAAGTAAAACATGCATCTAGAAAAGAGCAGTCTATATACATAAATTGTATATAACATTTACAGGGAAGAGATAATCGAATATTTTCAGAAAATGCAATACTTTAAATATAGAATATTTGCTACGGCATATTGTATAGTAAGAAATATGGGTAAGAGCACATTTTCAAATATTTATAAAAAATTGTTTTAGATCGCTCTTAACCTAATTACTTTTTCAACATCAGTATATTTAACTGTTATGTATGCAATGAATATCTTTTAGCAATTGTTAATTTTCGTGTAACATTACGATTACTTTGCAGCTACTGTAAAAAGGTTTTATAGAAACACAAATATTTTATCGAGTGGTGAAAAATTTGAAATTACACTTGATCAAAGGAAACTCAAGACACCACAGGGGAAAACATTTGAAGTGCATAGCAAACCACTTGCATTAGCAGTAGCCGCAGAATGGGATGCACAGAAAGAAGTTATTGATAGAGGCAACATGCACTTGGTAAATTTCTGTTTATATTTTATAATGTAACTTAATCGACGATATGATATTGTTGTTTCAAATCCAAATTTATAGACAGCTCTGTGTAATACGGTACTAGATAATCCTCACAAACATACAAAACTTGATATGGCAAACTATATTGTTAATTGTTTGGAAATGGATACACTATTATTTCACTCAAATGTAAGTATATTATACAGGGTGAATTCGATAAAGCAGGACACCTAAATATCTCCATTACTTTTCGTTGTACAAAAAAACTTTGTAGGACAAAGTTACACTGTTTAAAGGGCCACATATAACGGTGTAAGGGAAAAAAATTCAAGGTTATTTTTATGAGATTTCAAGGTTATCGATGTTTTTTTTAAATGGAATGATATATTTTCGTTAACGTAATGTTGTAGCTGACAAGATAACAAATTTATGCATATAACACAATATGACCTTCAAATGACCTTCAACCCAGAAAAATGGTATAAATAAAATTCAACGTGTAAGATTCATTTGATGTATTTCTGTTACGCCAAATGTTCAAAAATACATCCCTTGAGCTGCTATACATGCAAATGTATCGCAATACATAACATAATAACAGATTCGGTGTTGACAGGAGGACAATTATGATATACCTTCACCTATACGTTCGTACAGAATCGTGTTTATCCACTACTAATTACTCAGAAGACCTTCTTGCTATCAGATTTCGGGAAAGAAGATAAGATTGATATGATTTTCATTTATGGAGAAAGTCGACAGTGTTTAAGAGAAGCCGTGCAGTTGTACAAGGACCGATTTCCTAATCGTAATTGTCCATCAGTTTCCGTTTACTCCAATTTGATAAATAAATTCCATGTAACTGGTAGTGTCAAAAATAAAAAACGTACAAAGGTGAGGACTGTAAGGAATGAAGCAAACACAATTAATGTTCTGGCAGCAGTGAATACAAACCCTCATGCTAGTACGAGGCAAATCGCACGAGGAAGTGGCATTAGTCAAAAATGTCTAGTGCAAATACTCCAGAAACACAAATTTCACCCCTTTCACCTATCAATTCATCAAGAACTTCATGGTAGAGACTTTGTAAATCGTGTAAACTTTTGCCAGTGGGGATTGAGACAATTGATAAACGATAGAGCATTTTTTAATCAAATATTATTTACCGATGAAGCTTCGTTTACAAATCACGGGCAAATAAATTTAAAAAACCTGCATTATTGGTCATCTGAAAAGACCAAAGACCATGGTCCGTCAATGTTTGGTGCGGAATTTTAGATAACCAAATAATTGGGCCTCACTTTATTACCGGAACATTAAATGCAGAAAAATACATTGCATTTTTACGAGAATCGTTACCAATTCTCCTGGAAAATACACCCTTGAACATTCGTGAAAATATGTGGTATCAACATGACGGATTTCCGGCCCATTCTTCCTGTGTCGTAACACAATTCTTAAATAACAAGTTTCCAAATCGTTGGATTGGACGTAACGGACCCGTATTATGGCCAGCTCGCTCACCAGACCTTACACCCCTTGATTTTTATCTATGGGGAAAACTGAAAGACGATGTTTATAGTGAACCACCAACGGCTATAGACGACATGAAAGAAAGAATCGTTCAGGCTTGTGCGTCGATTTCCTCAGAAATGAATTACACAGCAGTACGTTCTGTAACTTCACGGCTGAATGAATGTATAGCAGCTCAAAGGAATATTTTTGAACATTTGGCGTAACAGAAATACATCAAATGAATCTTACACGTTGAATTTTACTTATACCATTTTTCTGGGTTGAAGGTCATTTGAAGGCCATATTGTGTTACATGCATGAATTCGTTATCTTGTCAGGTACAACATTACGTTAACGAAAATATATCATTCCATTTAAAAAAACATCGATAACCTTGAAATCTCATAAAAATGACCTTGAATTTTTTTTCCCTTACACCGTTATATGTGGCCCTTCAAACAGTGTAACTTTGTCCTACGAAGTTTTTTTGTACAACGAAAAGTAACGGAGATATTTACGTGTCCTGCTTTATCGAATTCACCCTGTATATCCTTTGCAAAATTGTAATGTCTTAAAACCAAAGTGAGAATTATATTGCAGGAGACTGAATTATATAAACTACAAGCTAAGAAATGGGACCCATTAGTACAATGGTTCTGTGATAATTATGGTGTAGATATAATGAAAACTAAAACTATAGAGGCTCCTACAGTGTCTACAGAAACTAAAGCAGTATTATTGAGACACTTAATGTCTTACAATGATAGTGCAGTATATGGTAAATAACTTTATTATTAACATATACAAATACAATTTAATATATACTGTTTTACATAGTAAATAATACTGTTTTATCGATAGGTTTCATGTATGGAATAGACGCAATAAAATCCGTGATTCTTACGTTAGCTGCAGTGGAAAGAGTGCTCAGCATAGAAGAAGCAGTAAAACTGTCACTTTTAGAGGAGGGTTTCCAAGTATTTATATTTGAATTTTCTTTTTGTTCATAAAATTATAATGTTTGACTTAATTATCATCTCACTCTTTACTGTTGGTGTTTTTTATTCATTTATTATAGGCTTCTTACTGGGGGTCTGTGGAATGGCATCATGATCATAACAAATACGATTTGCAGGCTCGTTTAGCTGCAGCAATCTTATTTGTGCATTTAAACTCTTGTTCAGCAACAAGTCGACCCAAAAATAATAATCAAAACATTAGTTAATATACAAAGTTTTTGTACTATGAATAAATCGGAATATAATGAAATGGTAATAATATTTTGACTAGTTCGAAGAATGACACGTGGATGAATTGATAGAGGATAGCATTTCTACTGGTATGGAACAATCCGAACCCATCCATTCTTTTGTACAAATACAGCTGAAACGATGAATATGTAGATTAATGAATGGATGAAATACTGAAGATTCCATTAAATCTAAAAAAGAATTTACCTATATGTAGCTCCATGGTTCAAACATACAGCACCATTTTTACACGAATGGCGAATACATTCGTTACGGTGACATTCTCCAACACCACGACCTGTTGCTGGACTGGAACTTGTTATTGGATAAATTGCACTAGCTGTGCGTATTTCAATGTCGAATATACAACCAGAGAAACCAGTATGAAGAGGCAGATCATGGGGTAAATACTCAAAGTTTCTTGATTTATGACCACCTAAAGCAGTAAATAATCCTTTTGTTTGCATTATACTCAATTGAAAATTATACAGAGTGGTCTCGTAACATGACGACTTCAAATAACTCGTAAGTTATTTGTTGTACGAAAAAGTTTTCAAACAAATGTTGCATGGTTTCCAGGGGGACATACAGTGCTGTAATAAGTAACTTACGCGTTATTTGAAGTCGTCGTGTCACGAGACTCACCCTGTAGATAGAAAATCCTGTATAAACCAATAGTATTTTATAATTTCGGTGATTATCTCTATTATTACTTTCAAAAAATGAAGACATAAAATTGAGAAAACAAACCAATGTAGAGAATTGGTGACACATCCAGACGAGTCATGGATCCAACCACTCGCCCAGTCACATTACCTATACCATCTACAGCGAGCCACGCGTCTCGACCTCTTCTTCCAACCCGAACTGTGTGCGCTATATAACTCTTACTTGCTGTGGCTGTTATTGTTGTGGCGCTCAAAGGAACACTCGTAAATATTCTACGTACACCTACAAAGGATAAGATCAAATTAGAAACCAAAATAAAATACGTTGGTGGAACTTTACGATGCACTTGCGGTCTACCTGCTCCTAAATCCCAAGTTAACATGATGTAACCACGAACATATGTAACGGAGAGATGATCTGAGAGCTCCCGCCGCGAACCACTTTGACCTAAGTAAGCTATTAGAGATATTTGATCGAAGGTTCGTGGTATGAGTTTCATCTTCAGCTCCATAGTGTCTTTTATAGAGTTTGATACACCGTAAGCTACATACGATGAGAATCCAGGTACGAGCACTGAGAATGATGGTCGAGTTATAACTGTATCTGGAAGTATGCAATGAAATTGCATAATTATATCTCTGTACAATTTTGTCATCCATAATGTCATCGGAAAATATCTGTTTGTTTGAAACTATTTTCGAAGTATATAATTCCTCGTGATTAAGAGGGGTAACTTATTCTACATACAACACTGGAACGTCTTTTTGTGATATTAATAATGATCAAATTGTTTTGAAGGCTGAAATGAATCGCCTTTTATGGAGACATCATTACCTTCTTCGCATAAGAGTCCATGAGTTCCAAGCGGACAGACACAAACGAAACCTGACCCAGGTGAACTAATGCAAGTCGCTCCCAATGCACAAGGACTTTCATCGCAAGTTGATCGTTCACAAAACGGACCCGTATATCTGTCCAATCAAACAATAATCTGTTTTTGATATTTTTCGTAATATCTGACATTACAATTGTTTTCGTGTTCAACAAATTTTAATATTCTCTTGAACCTTTAATTCCCAACTCGTGTTTTCTGTAGATGCTCAAGTGCTGAATACGAATCTTCCCCTGTGTAGGTTTCGAACGAATCAATTTTATAAAAAAATGCAAATTTTCAACTGTAAAGACGTTTTGCATTTTCAATAAAGCACCAATTCGCTTTATTGCATAGTATAATTAGATTACCTCTTATCTTCTGAATTTTTTAAAATTAAGTGCGTGCAATTTTCATATCATTGTGTTCAAAAGTGTCCATAGCATAATTGTATATAAAAAGAACTATTATTATTAAAGTAAAAAACATCTGTAGTTGAAAGCACACAGTTTTTTTTTATAATACTAATTTTTCTTAGAAAGATTTACAGTATTCAGAGCATAAGAATTTATAGCAAACAGTCATTGAAAGTCAGAAGTTCAAATTGGTTCAACATGTGTTGAATTACCTAATAGTGTTATTAGGTAATTCAGAAAGTCTATTATCTTACCCAGGTATGCACCTGCAACGTATTGTACCATTTGTCTCTTCGCATGCACCGAAATTGTGACATGGGTTTGAAAGACACAGAAACGATACACAATCTTCAATTTGAAATGTTTCTACGGAATTGTATATGAAGTGTCGCGGAACATCGTTTACCTGTAAAAATATTTGTGATGAAATTATGTATGTCAGTAGGAAATTAAGTGATCATAAATGTCTTGTGGTATTAACGTTGATTGAAGTGATATTTCGTTTGAACAAAAATTTTGATGCATGATCAATTTATTTAATTTTTGATGCAACGAACTTTATTAAAAAATGAAGCAAACCTTCAACGAGTCCATGCAACCAGTAAATCCCATGGAGACATGTGAAAAATATTGTGTAAATACTAACGGTATGCCTCCTAAATGTAAATTGGCATGTCGCGGAAGATGTCCCTGTGAGGGCAGTATTTGTTCACCACTAACTGCCGTAGTCCCATTGACTAGTAATCGAGCAGAGCATTTATTGGTTTCATTTCGAATAAAGTACTGAAACCTACAATTTAAAGGAAAAGTATTTGAGACATTTACATGTACTGAGAAATAATTAAATCGTGAATTTTATTAGCATACACGATTGTCGAAAAGTCGGTAAAATATTTGATAGGATTTAAAGAAATGTTCACGTTATAATATACTGATTCAAATTCTAAACACAGTCATGTTCTGTTCAATTCAGTTTTCGTAAATTACTAATCTATTCATAATAATTATCCATCGTTAGTTGAAGTTATATGAACTCCGCAAAAACAAAGTTTTAAAGAAATTTATATCACTGTACCTTGTATCAATGTCCACTACGTATCCGTGGTCGATAGACGAATCTATCTCACCGAGTAACATAGTTTCGAGTCCACAGGAAAATTGGAATTTCAGAGAGCCGTACTCCAAGTACACCAACGCGTATTTCTCGTCATCGAAATACACGTGTAATATAATACCGTCTTTAAAACTTGTTCGTAATCTCACAAAAATCCTCAGAGATGTGTTATTGTCATTTGAAACTTCTACCTCAACACGTTGCCTCACGTAAGATTTCCCGTTGAATGCTGCTCGTGTTATACTCGGACCAGTTTTGCAGTCACTACGATTCGTACAGTTGCACTGCGATAACGCAATAATATTATAATCATATCTATGCTTTATGAAAATGACAAAAGGTATAAAGTTTCCTACCCAGCGTGTACGTCTGAATTTAAAGAACATCATTTTCGTCTGAATTTATCATTCAATAAATTGTTCGTAAGATGTTTGTGACGCAATATTTAAAATGTCAATGAAAGTTTGAATTCGTTGATTAAGAGATGAAGTGTATGGCAATGTTTTTGAATATATCACATTTACAAATGTGAACGGTTTAGGCTGAATTTCACTTTCTGGGACCAAAAATTTTGCACTTTTTTTTATACAATCCTGTACATTTTGACGAGAAAATGCTAAAAATCCAAGTGTTAATGTGAGGAATTCACTGGTTCAAAAGTTATGCATGTTTAAAGTTGAGTGTGAAGGGGGCCGGCCCAATCTCGCTTGCAAATCTACGTTATCGACAACACCGTATGTTTGTGCTACCATCTAAGGGCTCCGCTCGTTAGACGACGCGCGGCGCTGAGTACATACCAACATGGTGCTCTTACCTGTTAAAAACGCTTGAAATCGCTCAACTTTACACGCGTATAACTTTTGAACGAGTGAACTCCGCGCTTTAAAACTTGGATTTTTGGTATTTTCTCGTAAAAATGTACAGGATTGTATAAAAAAAAGAGCAAAATTTTTGGTCCCAGAAGGTGAAGTTTAACCAACGATTAGGATACTCACGACGCTGTCGTTGCGTCCCGATGATACCGTGGGACTGGTGCACAATGTTCCCTGGCAATCGGTGCTACTTTGCACCGTAGTTGATGTCTGATCTCTCACGGAGGTTTGCTCCTCTTCACTTGTTGTACTAGTCTCCTCGAACATTGTCCTCGTGGATGTACTAGTTGTTGCAAACGAAGAAGTGCTGCTCATAAACGGGATTGTAGAATTTTCTAAATCCGTGCTCGAAAATCTAGATGAATGCGTAAACGTCTCTTTGTCTGTGGACGATGCAGTTGTGGCTTTCGGTACGTCTCCGGTCGACGGACTCGCGTCTGAACTTTTGTTTCGCCAGAATTCTGTGAAACTTGAAGCTGACGTAATAGTAGAGAATAAGGTGCTTTTCTCGGTTCCAGTTGCCGTGGCTTCTTCGATGGTCCTCTCAGTGGACGTAGTTACCATAGAATAATATCTGTATAAAAAGAAGGAATGTATACTGGGATGTTAAGCACGTTGCAGTTACTCTTATTTACACTTAAAGGCTATCATGGCTGAAATCCATATTTTCTCGTGCAAATTTATAGAAAAGTTTTGATCTAATTGTTAGATCAAGACTTTACTGTACTACTTTTTTCAGTATTTATTCGGATTATTTGTACTTTGCTCTATTTGCGCGTGAAATTACATTAGCGTACGGTGACAGTTCATTATAGCTTTTAAGGATCAAGTATTTTGTAATGTTATATTGCTGCGCATTTTAATTGCAACACCAAGGAAGCATGAAGTATGGTGGATCACCGAAGTTATAGAAGATTTCAGAGTGACAATTGAGCTTTGAATGTTTCTGGGACATTCAGCACAATCGAACAGAAATCAAATATTCCAAAAGGATTCTAATAAAAGAAAGGTTTCAATAAACATAACCGAATCTTCGGTTATGACTCGAATACAACAAAATTACGATAAGAATGCACATAGAGATCGATAACCCCGACAATCGATTTCTGGAATAATATTTAGGGTAAGGGATTCAATTACTAGGGGGGGGGGTGTCAATTACTGTACCTATATTAATTATATTTATTTTTAAAGCATAATGAATATTAAAAAAGACATATAACATATATATTAACTGATTTTAATGGAACAAATTCAATATCTCTTTTTTTATATATAGGTACAGTAATTGACACCCCCATAGTCATTGGGTCCCTTACCCTATTCCTAATTCCAAAAAGTAAGGATTCCTCAACTGACTTTGTAAAAGTGTCGCCTAGAGAAGGTACGAGTTGGATTGGATTCGCGTGCAACGTAATCTAGTAGTCGTTAACTAAGAGATTAATCCATACGGATTGGGTTTTCTTGGTGATACAATTTTCAAACACGCTATTTACTCTGTCGTTGGCGTGTATCTCGGCGTGTTACTCGTTTCAGAAGACATTGCCTCGCTAATGGTAATGGATGTCCCGGTTCCTTCTCTCTGATACATCGTTTCAGTGGTTGCGCTCTCGTTACGAGATGATTTCTCGGTGGCGTACTCGTTTTCGATCTTCAACGTCTGGGACGTTGCGGAGACTTCGGTCGAGACATGGGGAAATGTTCTAGGCTCTAACGAGACTGTTTCTGTTTGGGATATTTCTTTGGTTGTAATGGAATAGATCGATGAGGTGTCAGTGAGAAGCGTGTTTGCTTCTGTGCTACTGCTACTGCTGCTGCTACCGAAGAAGCCGTTTTTGTCAGTGGTCGTCGTCGTTTCGGTGAAAGGGTACCATTTCGTGAAGGAACGGCTGGTCTCTTTGATCGACGTCGAGGACTCCGTTGTCGCGGAAGCAGTCGTCGTCGACGATAAATCGGTTTCTGGCAGTGTTGGCGATCCCGATGAAAACGAGACACCGGCAGTGGTTCTTTTATCGCTATCAGTCTCATACGATTCCTCGGTCGGTGAAAATGTCGACGGTGGAAGATCATGCTGATCGCAGAATGGCCCGCTATAGTGTACGGGGCAGGCGCAGGTGAAACTGTTGATGCCGTCGATGCAGCTGCCGCCGTTCTTGCAGTTCGCGAATTTCGACTCGCAGTCGTCGTATTTCAGCTCGCACAACGCGCCGTGATAGTCTGGCACGCAGTAGCAAACCGATCGTTCATCCTCGAACAAACATACCGCGTTGTTTTTGCAAGGATTCTCTTCGCAGGGCACGACAGCTTTGTCGCAATCCTTGCCCGTGTACCCTTGAAATTATAATGAATGAAATTTAGTTACTGCAATGACAGGATTGAGGATAGTTCTCCAAGAGGAGTAGAATCGATGGTTTCTCTACTTCCTCTTCTTTACAATTTTGTTATAAATCACATGTGTGATTTAACATTCTTCGTATTAAGAATGTTTGTATGCATCTATATATGTTTATGTGTCCTATAGCGAACAAATACTATAAGGAACAAGAAAGAAGGTTTTAGAACGAATTTATTCGTTATAAGATATTTCTACATGATAGCTAGACTGCAGATCTTTAAGTAAATTCCAACTTTCATTGATTATTTTATAAAAACCAGGATGAGAAACATAATGTATCGATTACAAAAATTTCTTACGGTAAGAGTAGTGTTGGGATATCATTAATGTTTGGAAATATTTATACATGTTTCGGTGTATTTCGAAGATGCTTTAAATGCCGTAAAGATTTACAGTTCAATGGTAGTCATAATTTAGACTTACCGAACAGACAAGCACAGGTGTAAGAAGAAGGTACGTTGATGCAGAGGCCACCGTTTTTGCAGGGTGACTTGATGCATTCGTCGACATCCTCGTCGCACAGCCGACCTGTCCATCCTTTGGCAGAAGGAACGAAACAATACGTTAATTGTTTTATGGTAGTTAACGGGATCGTGGTACCTGCCTTCGGGACAACGACAGAGGAAGGAGAATCCAGGTCCCTCGACGCACTCGCCGCCATTCTTGCATATGGTGTCGTTGCAGACCGAGGCGTCGATTTCGCAGTAATCGCCTTGCGGGAAATAAAAGACGCTTTAGGACAGAGTAGAAGGTACTCTAATACAAATTCTTATGTATACCTGAATACCCGTCCGGACATTGGCAGGTGATGCCGTCGTAATCGAGGCAAGTCCCGTTGTTCAAACAGGGTTGGTTCGAGCATTCGCTGTACCTTTGTTCGCAGTTCGTGCCTGTAAACGCAATGTGCAAAGAGAACTTGTACGAGAAGAGTGTCGAAACTGTCCAAATAGATCATCGAGAATACGTAATATTATGTAAATAAATTGATTGATTAGTAGAGCTCCTCATTAGCCGGAACACAACCGAAAATAGGTGATTTCTCGAAGGACAGTGAAAAGATTTGTTATCGAGAAAAGCTTGTGGATCGTCATCGTTAAGTGAATTTTAAAAAACAGCGAAAAACATGATTAAAAAAGTGAAGTATGTCTGGTTGGGCAAACTGATTCGACCTCGTCGCTCTTACATTAACAGTTTCGTTTATGGGCTCCATGAGACTGTACAACGAAGGCATGATCATAATTTAATCATTCGTGTAAACACGGGAGCGCAGCGGCCCTGATCATCACGCATGCGATGGGAAATGAACGCAGGGATCACGAGTTACCTACAAAACCCTCGGCACAGGTGCAATTATATGCTGCAACGGCGTCGTTGCACGTCCCTCCGTTTAGGCAAGGATTGGACCAGCAGTCGTCCCAATTAATCTCACAGTTGATTCCAGTATAACCATCGATACAGTAACAAGAATATGAGCTGTATGTACAGAGTAAACGAATTTCTCATTAAACGGTCATTTGGCTTGTTTCCCTCATAATTATACAATACAACTACTTCCTTTTCAATGATACGAACATAAAATTGTTTTTAAGGGTTCACGTAAGATTTCTGGCAGAACAATGCCTAATCTATACTGTACATGTAAAAAATTCACAGTTCAGACATTATAGAACGCACCTATATTATTATGTTCACGAATAACTTTCGTCGTAAGCATTGAAAAATGATTGAAACAGCAACTGCTAATAATGAGAATAGCTAAATAAGATAGGAATTACTCGGTTCGGCGGATATTAATTATTAAGTATTTTATACCGACATAAATGCGAAAAACGGGAACAGCAATTATCAATGGTTCAAGTTATTATTTACAACCAAAGCATTTTAAATGACAAGGTACTACAAAATTGAAAACATACAATATGTGAATGGTTTCGTCTCCTGTTTATGTACCTGTTACCATCCTCTAAGCAAATGCCATACATGCAAGGCTCGCTACTGCAATTCAGTCCTCGTGTAAGACCAATCGTTAAAGCCAACACAGTCGTCAGCACAAGGGTTCTTTCATTCATGAATTTCTCAATCGACCATCTTGTGTGACGCATTCTAAATAAAAATGATGTAACTTATGTACACAGTAGAAGTCGCGGAAGACATTTTATATATTACTTTTCAAATATCGTATGTCCGAGATGAAAATCGTTTCGTTAAAATTTCTGATATAAAAGCCAATGAGTTGTTGCATATGAAGTGTTAAATTTATTTTCATTCACTGTCGACATGATTAGTATCAAACTTTCTCAATACCAGAAACACTGTGATCATAGTGTCATCGTTAACAAAAATATTAATTTTGTCGATGAGTATTAACAAAGATGGGGATACATTGAGAGAGGATCAGGGATTTAATGAATATTTAATACGAACTTCTTGTTTTTCTTTTCTAAAATAAGATAACGGATACCTAAATTGCATATATTCCATACAAACGTGTATTAAAGTTGTTACACATACGTTTACGAAGTGTACACCGTAGAAAAACATTTCATATGCACCAACCGAATAGAAGGCGCTTTTATTTCGCCCGAATCATTCACTATCGATGAATCATCCATTGCGTATCATCCATTACCTTTTTGTGTTTGTCGATCTTCAAATGAAACTAATGACACGCAAACCGCCAGTAATACGATACTTTTGTCGGTTTACACTATCCCTTCAGTGGTACTAACTCTATATAATATACATACTTGTTAGCATACAGTATTCCTCGCAGGTAGTCAGCTACCTGGTAGTCCTGGCAACGATCGTCTATACAAACGGTGTACGCTATGTTACGCCTGCGTGAAAGTCTGCTGCATCGATACACAAATTGTATTTCATTTTGAAAATATCTTAACAAATCGAACAAAACTACTGGCTTCTTGAAACATACATTTTCTTACGAAGCAGGCACCGGAGGACTGATTCTTGATTACTAAATAAGTATACAGTCGGTCACGACGCTTGATATGCACTGAATAAATTAATACCATTTCAAAGTAACATTTTGAACGTTTTGCGGACATTAACTAAAATAAACGTATTAATTAAAATAGGAAAATTCGGATAATAGTATCGATACTTTTGTTTATGCATTTATGATAAAAATGAGTCGGCGATACATGAAATAGTGGAAAGATAAAAAGGGACTTAAACGTATCAGTGTATTATCATTAACTTATTAGAATTATTAAAGGAAAAAATAAATTTTTATTTAATTCCCGTACCTTGTAATTGATGCAGAAAACGTTTATTTTGCATAAAGATCCGCAGTCTAGTCATTATAATACCGACAATAATACATATGCATATTAAAACTGTATTTCACAGAGACCTTCTGAAAACATGTCCTTTCACGCGACCTAAAGCTACACGATGACATCGCTCTCGTCACCTGCAGCTATATCTATGTGTATATAATTATGCATTCATTCATCTTTCGAGCTTCGGGTCAATGTGACGTTGACTTGGCATGCACAAGACCTTCTACAGACAAACAAATATTTGATATTCTTCCAAGTTATTCAACCACGTTCGAATTTTTCTTACCAATAAGAGGTATCGATTTATTAACAGTTTTGTATAAAAGAACAAATGAAATTAATAATTCTGAAACTTTTTATGTGTGTTTATTATACTTTCATCGTGTTCCTCAAACTCGTTCAGCTTGATTTAATTAAAAACGTGTTCTATGACAATCCTAGAATTTTATGCGAAATTCGTTTAGATTAGCCGAATACTTTTATGACCATCTGTATGTATGTACAAAATTGTGCATGTTTTTTAGACTTACTCTTTGATTTTCATTAACGGTCTTAAGTGTCCAATTAAAGGAATGAAATCGTTAGAATTAATATACAGAGTGTCCCAAAAATGTTGTATTTCCTTGAAAAGAGTGATTCCTGAGATTATTTGAAGTAACTTTTTCCTTTGCGAAAATGTTCTCCGCGGCTTCGCTAAGGAGTTAGTAATGAAAAATATGGACCAATCAGAGTGCGGCTACAGCAGACTGATTCCGGCTCGGCCAATGCCAACGCTATTAATATTTCCTTAACAACGCCGCGGAGAACATTTGCGGAAAGGAAAATGTTACTTCCAATGACCTCAGGAATCACCCGTTTCAAGGAAGTACAACATTTTTGGGACACCCTGTATATCTGTTAAACTGAACATTGCTTAACCGAACATTGGTTTGAAATCTTAAGGACATAAGTAATGGTGCACTAGACGGCTTCAAACTAGGTTGCATGCGCTGCAAGTATAGTTACCCGAATGCTCGGGGATATTTATGCAAGCTTCACGCGCCCAATCTAATTCTACACATGTAGCTTAGCAACAATGTATCATGACGTAGTTCAGCTTGGAATAAGTTATAGGGTCTAAGTTATTAAACTCTTCTATTTCTTCGATTGTTTAATGAGTTTTTCCGGCGTTGTCATTGTCCGGTGTTCGGTAAATTTCTAAAGAAAAATGATATTTAAAAAGATAATGGTATTTAAATTAGGTATACATATTATGATAGTTTATCATAATGGCTGCAAGCCATGAAGTTTTTTTTTATCAAACTATATCATATTAATTTTTACAAACACGATAATATATGTTTGTCTCTATAAGAACTCTAAGTTTTCACCTATCGGAAATAAATAATTTGCATGACTGACTCTGTGGTGTGCATTGCAAAGGTATTATGTTTAGCGTACAAATCGTTACATTCTATTTTCCTAAGTCGTTATACATCTAGTCGTAGACAATTTGATTTATTTTTGGCCATCCCATGAATTAAAGACAAATGGAGATTAATTGTACAACGGTTGCAGAATTTATTACAAATATTCTGATTTTAAAGTATGCCAGAACTAAAGTATACAAGTAACCTTTACAATATTAAACCTTTAATTTGTCATAGTTCTCGTGTAACACTTTGCGTATAAAATTACATAGGACATCAAACAAATTTTTAAAACTGTATAGATGTACAATTTTTACCAAAATAATTAATAATTCAATTAAAAACTTAATAAAACAGCGCTATTACGTAGAAAAGATTTGTAAATAAAAGATCGCGTCTTTTCTTATCATGTACTCATTCAATATCATGTGAAACATTTAAATTATTATGTTCTTCTCCAAAGGCACAGTAATTGGTACCCCCACAGTAATTGAGTCTCTTACTTCGTAAGGGTTTGTTCGTTCGTATACGTTCGATTCGTACAAATACAAACGAATAAAAGCAAAGTTTGAAATGCGCTTAATGTTTGCAAGCGATGCGTGTCGTACTTTCGAATAGCCCACGTGAATCAAGAATAGCATAACTTATGAAGAGCTAGATGAAGATAAAATCAAATATTTCCCTATTTATATTCTGGCTACTGTATATAGCAGGAGAGGATGCACGAACGCGAGCACTACCTCGAACACCGTAGCCGACGACGGTTCGTCGGTTCTTCGAAGTTCCTCTCGTTTCTTCGTGGTCGCCGGTGAACATGAATTTCCCAAGTACCTTGGATCCGGAGCAAGTGAAGGAAATGTTGATATCCCATTTAAAAGAGAACAAAGTTCTCGGTGATGGTCTGTTTCCATGGACCGTTGGCTATTCGAAATTGGGCGGCCGTGGGCTGTTCGCTACCAGGAACATCGATGTCAACGAGCTCATCTTCGTCGACGCGCCCCTAATCATCGGGCCAAAGTGTGCGGGCAATAGACTTCCGGTTGGTACCCGATCTTCCAATAATGTTACGTTGCTGCATAAGTTCTGCCCGCCATTACTTTTCCACGAATCGTTCATCATTACAACCTGTCGATTAATTATTACATTACATCCCTTCATTCACTTTCTTCTTCATTTTATTTGTAAGTTCCTGAATTGAACTGGATCCCGGTGTCATCATTGGCTACTGCCAGATAGACTTCAGATTTTCAGTATTCGCTTAGGACTAGTCACAGCTTTGTTTATTAAATTGTCAAACATATTGGAGGTTGAAAATTTCGATATTTTTTAATTACTAAAGTGTGATCACTAACCCTTGTTGGCACACTGTACTTAAGAAATGCAACAACTCAAATAATATCTTATTTTACCGAATTTTTTAATTTAAATCTATTTTACTACAAAATTGAAACGTAGTTGAATAATTAAAGTTTATTTAAGTCTTCCTGTAGTTACATTGATATACACTAAACAAGTTGCAGTATAAAGAATAGGTTCGCGGAGGCCGCGATAGTAAGATCATTGTGAATGGATATGACACCAATACTTTTTTTAAAGATAAATTCGAAAGTCTTTGATAAAGTGAGCAGAATGTAATTTTTACATACATCAGAAGTCGCCATATAAATAACATTGGAAAACACCTAGGGTAAGAGACCCAATTACTATGGTGGTACCACTTATTATGCCTATATTAATTA
The DNA here is from genome assembly GCF_050948215.1 of Halictus rubicundus. Taxonomy (NCBI): domain Eukaryota; kingdom Metazoa; phylum Arthropoda; class Insecta; order Hymenoptera; family Halictidae; genus Halictus; species Halictus rubicundus. The sequence continues at coordinate 1,834,108 of NC_135152.1, forward strand.
TACTTATTTTTAAAGCATAATGAATATTTAAAAAGAGATATATATAAAGTACATACTAACTGATTTTAATGAAAAAAATTTAATATTCATATGCTTTAAAAATAAGTATAATTAATATAGGCACAGTAATTGGTACCCCCACACTAGTCGGGTTCCTTACTCTACTGTAAACGTTTGAACGTTGTTCGTAGACGTTTCAAGCGAATGGTGAAGAATTCATTTGTGGTAAACGGAGTAGTTAATTGCACGGTTGTAAACGGTTGAAGCTAAGAGTTCTAGCGTGCAAGTATCCGCAGATGTGCGTGTGCTGCTACAAGAACGAGTGTCCGCTGTTTCCGTGCGACCGTGGATGCGGCTTGCCGGTCTGCTCGGTGCGATGCGAAAATTCACCGAAGCATGTGGACTACGAATGCAAGTACTTGAGGTCGTTGGTACCAACTTGCGGAACCGACTGGTCCTGCGACCTGTTGCTGACTGTGATACCGATACGAGGATTGTTTCTGTCGGAGCAACAACGAAAATGCATGGCCGGGTTTCAGTGGAACCAAAGTCGTATCGCTTGCTACGAGGTACGATTATTTATTTTATAACACGAAATGTGAGAACAGATGATTATGAGAATATTCGAATACAGAGATTTGAGGCTCTCGCAGCCTAGCATCCAAGCATTTCGTTGAACGAACTGGTAAGTAAGAAGATCAAGTTCACTTTACTCTAGAACTTAGAAATAATTAGGCATTGATTCTTTACGTCCCAACAGTCTCACAATCTAAGCGTACGCCCCTGCTTGATTTTAGTTTTCTTGAGTTTGAAGTTATTATACTTTAACGATAGACTTCGCTGATAACGTTACCAACGAATTACTGTGTTCTGCTGTGTCTTTGGTACTGTTCAGACATGCATGTTAAGAATTCATACCCTTTCATAGGGTACGGGACCCAATTACTGTGGAGGTGCCAATTACTGTGCCTATATTAATTATAAAGCATTTTGAAAGCATAATAGATATTTAAAAAGAAATATATGACGTTATATATTAACTGATTTTAAAGAAAAAAATGTAATATCTCTTTTTTAATATTCTTTATTATGCTTTAATACAACCACAGTAATTGGCACCCACACAGTAATTGGGTCCCTTATCCTATGCTTTCGCACTATTTGCAATTTTGATTAGTTGTTATTTTTAGGTTTTCTGATTTTGTAATCATAGCACTAGGGTAGATTCAGTTTAAAAATCCGAAACGTGTGTCTGGTATACGTCAACAAAGCAATGATGCAGTCCAGTGGTTTCACTGCGAATGCAGGGTCTAAGAAGTATAGGAATAATACGTGGCTTCATGTACTTCTTACTGAAAGCTATTTTTAAATAATTGCATGCGTAGCAAATGTTCTTCTTTTCAAAGAGCATCTATTATTACCAGTAGACGGCGGATCTTCATGCAAGATAAAGCTGTTCTATCTAAGCTGTAACAAACTGGAATGAGAAAAAAAATTATTTTCTTTATTCATAGGTTTAGTAGGTTGAAAATAATATAACAATGTTTTTTAATTCTTCTAATGTTTTACTGTTTTAAATTACGCATTTTTGCCATAAATGCATCAAATCCGCAGCCTATGAATTTACGAAAGGAAGATGAGTTTGCGGGAAGTTTAACGAATCAAACTGAAATTTTACCGTACGACCATAAAAAATATACACAAATAGGTATGCAGATGGTTTTTTTACTGTGTGTATCACGATTCTAATTAATGAATTTCCGGGAACAAGACCGAACTACTGCAACGGAATGTAGCAAATCCACCGAGCGAAGAGGAACTGGAGTTAATGAAACGCGTTTGCGAAACATTCGCTACGAACGCGTTCGAAACGGTCAGCGTCCAAGATAAGGATCGTTCCTCGAGTTTGCGCGGACTCTATCCTTTGGGGTCATTGCAAAACCACTGTTGCATACCGAACACGAGGCACCATTTCGATAGCGAACAACGACTCTACGTGAACGCTACGCTTCCGATTTCCGCAGGAGATGAGCTTACTATGTCTTATACGAGTTTATTCTGGGACACGACGTTACGTCGACATTTTTTAAGTGTCACCAAACATTTCTCCTGCGCTTGCAAACGGTGCAGCGATCCTACGGTAAATCTACAAAAAAATCCTAGACTGCGGATCTTTATTTAGTTATAAGTAAATAGACAAGGCGAAATGAAAATGCAAAAATCTTTTGTGCCGTCAGTTTTGAAGAGTGTACGAGGCTTAAAAAAATTGTTAGTACGTTTATTTTACTTTGATGACAAAAAATCTTTCAGTTGATAAAAGAAACTTTTCCATTATTCTGATTTTTATAAAATAATTTTAAAAAATTTCCTTTTATCTTTTTTTATATATCCGCAAATATATTGATTTTTTTTTAAATTTCGAACCTATAACAAGTTAATGTCGTTTTTATGTAACATTAGGAATTTGGATCCAGATTAGGAGCGCTTTTATGTGCATCCGAAGAGTGTACCGGAAACTTGTTACCTCAGGAACCACTCAATATGGAGTCCCCCTGGATCTGTGATAAATGCTCCATTGTTATGAGCAATAAACAGGTGCTTATACATTTATTTAAATATTTAAGCAAAACTGAAGAGTCTAGTATTTTCTAAATTAAAATAAATAACGTTTTAACTAAATTTAAAAAAAATTCACGTATCCATACTAATTAGATCTATAGAAGAGACAGTAAATATACTACAAATAATTCATTATCGTATTAACTATTACAAAGTCTATAGATCTTGAAAAGAAGTATTATATTCAACTTCAAAAACGTAAAGAAACTATAAAGTTATTCTTTTTTAGATAATTTCGATTCGTTCTAGTTTATCAACTATAATGAAAAATGTTTTATATAAGGCTCCACGCGAGATCTGTAACTTTATGCAAAAGGAGCTTAAACTAGTGCTTCCAAACACTAATTATCTTGTTATGGATATAAAATTCCGAATTATTTCATACTACGGTAGAGCTGAAGGTGTACAATGGGCAGGTATTGAAATCGTATTAATATAATCTATTTTGGAAATATCAAAATATTTTTATTTATCAAAACACTATATTAGATTTAACTGACGCGGAGCTTGACGTAAAGGCTAAATGCTGTAAAGACTTGCTCTCCATCTTAAATACCATGAATTGTGGTGATTGCAAGAAAAAAGGTAATCTGTTTCATAAAAAAGCTTGAAATAGTTTTGCACTATTTTTTCTGCAAATAAGATAATTTTTTTAATATCTTAGGTCTGATTTTGTATGAGTTATATTGCACAAACATGGAAAAGATGAAAAGATTACGACAGCAACAGAACATTAAAAATGAACAAGCACAGTTTTCTATACAGGTGTTTATATTATTTATTTACTTATACTGCGTTACTAACTCTCATATTTACATCATGTACTTTTTCCTAGTATGATGAAAACGAGCGTTTATTGAAGGAAGCAAAGACCATACTGCAAAATGATGTTGTGGCAGCCATTAACTTCGAGTGTGATAAAAAGATTTTTAAATAATGTTAATTGTTGTTTCCAGAATAATACAAAAAAATAGACGTTTTATGAAAAATCTTTTGATGTTGAAAATCAATACTACATACATACTCTCTAAATGTGTACGAAGTTTCATTTATAAAACACCAGATAAAAATTACAATTATTCCGTTTAGGTAGATCAAATCATTTAACTGATATCATCGAAATATCAAGAAAATACTTTTTTTAAACAGTATAAGCAAAATGTTGTTAATTAATTTTTAAATTTAAGAATCTAAAATAATGCTTTTCTATAATTTATAGAAAAAAATATTATGTAAAACGCTAGTAATGTAAAGTTTTACTCTTCCAATATAGCTACTCAGTTATAATCAATCTTCGTGCTTATAATTCAGATGAAGAATATGATATAAAATTTGAGTAATATACAAAAAATATTTAATTAAGGTAATCGAAGAGCTAAGTACTAAAAAAAAATTATCAATTTAATTTTTTCCTACATTGCACCACTGAAGAGGCTAAATTGGTTGCAGTAAACAATTAACTGAACCGCTCCAGCATGGAACAAACTGATGCGACTGACAACACTTTTGCCCTATGTTACACTGATACATATAATATAGCAGCAAAGTGTAATTTTGGGAGTCATGTCCTACAAATAAACGCTTTTTTCATACAACTTGTTGTAATAAGCATTTCGCCTCTTCGTATAAAGCTGTACAAGGTCTCAAAACTTCTAAATCGTAATCCACATCCTCTTCAGTATTTACATTGCTATTCCTGTAAGAAAATGACATTAGGAATTCTGCAACATATTATTACAACATTAAAAAAAAACTTATTTACTTATACAGAAAGTCGTCCACTCCAGGTAACATATCATTATTCAGGTTATGTAACAAGCGATTTCGTGCAAGCGCCGTGTGCGTAAACGCAACATTGTGAAGGAAAAACTCTGAATGATCTGTAAATAAACATTCGACAAAATAAATATAATACATGTAAATAGTTTTCAAAAATATCAGACATACCACTTTTGCCATATTTCTTCCCCAATTTTTTCATTAAATCCTCGCCTCCGTACTTGGCAGAAATACCGATTCTATGAAGAATCGCCTTACACTGCCAACGATTTTCTGCATTTTGATTACAAATCGCAGGTCTTCGTGGCTGCGTTTCTTTTACTAGACTTTCCCAATCAACTCCCAAAGCATCTCCCAAACCTTTACCACTTGTTTTAATATCCTCTTCTAATTCACCGTCAGAAATCTCTTCGAAGTCCATAGTTTCCATATTCTCATCTTCCAGATTTCTAAATAAATTTAATGAGAATTGAATATGAACATACTACCACGTATGCGCTACTGTATAAATTTGTCACTAATAAATAATTAAAAATAATACCTAAATGACATTGTGTCAGTATTATCTTTTCCTTTAGAATTAAATACAGATTCCTCTATTGTCTCCTTCGGAGATGACGGTACCGGTTCTTGAGTCGTTGACTGTGTATCGCGTTGCGTTGTGTCTGGTGTTTTCTTTGATCGTGTCTTATTTGTATCAACATCCTATAAATATAAGTATGTTTATAGGATTAGTATATATATTTAGATTTGTCGATAAATTGGAATAAAGAGAAATACACTTACTGTGATGTCTTCCATGTTCAAAATGTCATCTGGATCATCACTAATATCACTGAGATCGCTTTCAGTATGAAGCGTTTGCAAAGACTCATCGATGCAGGAACGTTTCGGTTCAGTTGTAACAGTTTCCTTAGTTTCAGATTTTTCTTTTAACAAAACCTTTTTCGGGAAACTATCCGTAGACTTCTCTCGAGTCGTAGACAATTTACCTTCTGCCAGTTCCATTAACTTTTTATTAATAGGTTCTTCTTTCATACTACCATACAGAGACGCTTGTTTAGAAGTATGAACTGTACACTCATCTCTATTTTCCGAATTATTATAGGTTCTTCTTTTACTGAAACAAGATGAACATATCATATATTGATGCGTCAAAACACTTTTATCGGCAACACATTAGTTAAATAATGTTGATTCATGAATAACGCACTTGTGAGATGTAGACTCTCCTATGTCTATCTCTTTTGAGCGATCGTTTCTGTAATGGCCACGGATATGCACAGATTGATTATCCCATTTCCGCGTATCATTTGATTTCCAATCCGTGATAGAATTATCATACCGGGAATTCCAGTCTTCATCGTGAACTTCTGAGCGAGGAAGGCTATCCCTGCTGTCCCACAATGCTCTTACACGCCACTCTCTTTCCTCCCAATCAACGGGTCCATAAGTTCGTTCTCTGCCATGTTCCACGTCTCTGTGATGATTGTCCCAATCATCATTTGGAACATTTTCGTCCCTGATAAATAGAAAACATAAAGGATGGTAATGTGGTTTCAACTTAACCCGCTGTAACGCTATGTATTATATGGGTTATCTACAAGTTTCAAGTCTTGTTTCATTTCATTGTTAGAATTTTACGTGAATTACATTGTTGACACTGCAGACGTACCGGATTGATGTGTTACTTCTTAACTTTTCTCCAGGATACAATGGATGTCTGTGATGATGATGATGATGTCGATGATCTTCGAAGGTCGTCCTGTCTGCAGTCTGAACAACGTATCTAGATTCACGAGACCTTTCCTCGCGAATCCCTCGTCTTTCATCAAACGGACTATCGTACCGTCTTCCGTCAACAGGTTTTCTCCTCTCGTCTTCGTGAACATGATGTTCACGGTAATCCAAGTGTGTTGATGCTTCCTCTTGTTCATCCCAATGCTCGGACAACCGTCCGTAATTCCTGTTGTAGTTTCTGTCAATTTCGATAGTACGTCGCGGACTGGTTTCCCGTCTGTCAATTAATTTACATTAGCAAATGGATCATTTCGTGTCACATCAAACACTTATTATTGTCAATGTCAGCGATTCCAAGTAAAATACAAGTTCTCCTATTATAAAACAAGTTCTTCAATACTCCTAATGATTTAGACTTGTTGATGTTTTTCCCAACTAACTTCAAATTCTAGAAAGCTCTCTTAATAATCTCTACTTAATAATCTGACCGTCTGTAATCAATTTTGAAATATTCCTCAGAGTCAGTACGGCGTACTGTTGTTGGGTTTGAAGGGTTAAAAAGAAAGAAATATCAACAATGTGTTTTCACGAGAATCAGCAAAAATTGCAAAACACGAAGATCTGTATGTTCTAAACAAATTCGAAATCAGTAAACTTAAACTTCCCCCTTATTTTACGGGTTATCCTGACATCACTTACAATCATTTCACCGACATGATTTGATCGGTATCTTGATCAGTATCTGCTCATTAACACCTTTTCATCGACAATGTCAGCATTCACATCGAGTGGTCGACTTCTACTGCGTATAATGAAAATAGTGTCGATGAAAACATTATCGCCGGTGAGGTCAGGGTAACCCTATTTTACAGGCATTATAAATCATATTTGAGAAAGATCCCTGACATCAACAATAAGAAGTGAATCGTCTGACATGGAATAACGTAATTAATGTAGCATATGATCGATCATGCTGCATGCACGAATTCATTCGTACCTGGCACCAAATCGTCTGTGTCTTTCTCGATCATAATGTCCAGTATCTATCCTGTCGATTAAGTTGTCTCGTGACGTTGACAGCGCTGCTGGCGCGGATGAAGACGACGAAGATGCTATAGAGGATTGTACTGGTGGTAAGGAAGGTGCTTGCGATGGAGGCGGTGCAGTATGTACAGTCTTATCCAATAAAGATGTTCTATCTAATGATCTCTCGCGTGGAAAACGGTCTCTAGGAGAATTTACACCAGGTTTGCGAGTGGGTGCATCTTTGTCGACAGCAGTTCTATCGTATCTGCTTTCAATTCGTTGTGTGGATGTCCTGTCTCGATCAGAGAGTGCTTTCGTTTCTGATCGTTCTCTCTCCCTGTCGCTCCTACGTTCCCGGGTACCGTTCTTCTCAAAGGCACTGTCTTTTCCTACTATTCGTTCTTTGTCCCGACTGTAACGCGAGTTCTTGTCTGCAGTTATATTTATCGATGTCGGAACTAGTGGTGGAACATCTCTGTCTCTGGCTTTCAATGGATCTTTCTCTCGATCACGGTCCCGATCTCGATCACGATCACGGTCACGATCACGATCTCGATCACGATCCCGATCCCTGTCACGATCACGATCACGATCTCGGTCCCTCTCCCGGTCACGATCGCGTTCTCGATCTCTGTCACGATCACGGTCCCTGTCCCGTTGTCGTTCGCGACAACGTTCTTGCAGATCCTCTTTCTCTTTATCACGCGGATCCCGCTGATCTCGACCAAGTCTTGAATGACCTCGTTCGTCCCTTGTATGGTCTTTATCGCGTCGCTCTCTACTCTTTTGTCGTGTTTTGTCACCCACATAAGCTTTATCATCAAACTCCTTCCCAATTCGCCTGTGGCTCTCTTCTTGACTCGCCACTTGCCTGGCTCTGCTACTTTGCTCAGTCTTTCTAATGTCCTCCCTGTCCTTAGTCTTATCACTCTTGTGAGATTCACGATCTTTTTTCTCCACGTCTCTGGACCTGTTTGCGGAGATCTGTCTGTCTTGGGTCTTCGATGGTGAGGGCTCCCGTTTCGATCTCGAGGATTTCTCAGGTGTACGACTACGACGAGCTTTTGTTGATACTGGCTCTTTGGAGTGTTGATGTTTTGACCTTTCAGACGTCGGTGGTGTTCTGGAGCGTAACTCCTTGTCTTTACATTTTGCTTTAATCCTTTCATCGATTTTTAGTTTCTCATCTATCGTACGATTCTTCTCCTTTTCCTGTTCTTTGCCTTTGTCAAAAGATTTGTTTTTAGTGGTTTCTTTAGGTACTTCATCCACGTCTCGTACTTTTTTATAATGCCTGTCCTCTTTTTCCGCATCTCTAGTTTTAGTCGCTTTCGGAGATTCTGTCCTATTTCGTTCTCTAACTTTATTAGATGCAGCATGATGAGGCACAGATACAGAAGAGCCTAGTACCGCCGCTGCTGTGGATGCAACTGTTGTGGGCACTTGTATCGCTGGTGATCTTGTACGGGGTGTGGAAGAATGTTTTCTCGATGCTGAAGATGAGGTATACTTTTTAGCCGACCTATTGCCAACTTCCTTTTTCGTCAAAGTACTTTCCAGCTTACGCTTCTTCTTAACAGCAGGCTTGTCATTTTTGGTGCCAAGCCTTTTCAATTTCAATCTATCGAATACAATTAATTTTGATGTATACAATTGAACACAGAACATTTTACTTGATAAAAAGTACCTTAATCATTATACAAATAACTTACTTTCGCCTTCGTTCTTTATCTTCATCATAATCTGTAGAACCACTATGGTGCCGCTTAGATTTAATTTTTTTAACCTTCTTCCGTGAATCAGATGTTGAACTAGAAGATGAATCTTCGCTGCTGGAACTGCTACTACTGCTAGATGTACTCGAAGTATGAGAACTAGACGAAGAAGTCATTGCCTTTTTCTTCTGTCTCACTTTGTCTTTTCCATGAACTTCTTTATCCTTCTTCATTTGTAACTCTAACTCGCGCTGTAACAGCTGTCTACGTCTCTCTAACACTTTCTCGTCCTCGTATTCTAAATCTGTTTGATTCCACTCTTCAAGATTTAAATCAGGACTATGCGATGCCTTTTTTACGATCTTAGAAGTAAGCCTTTTAAACGGATCCTCAATAAGCTATGTATTAAAAATATACATATGTAAATATCTATCTGTAGTAAACATTAATATAGCCTTTATTTATCATAGAATGATCTACAATCGAAATTATAATGATATAGAGATAAAAGTTTATAGACTTACTCCTGTTGTATTTGCAATTGCATTATCCTTCTTGGCACGCTTGGATGGACTTATTAATGTGTGAGTATTTGCATATCTAGTTATAATATAAAAAAAGAAAATATTGGTCCTTTTAAAGTGAACAGATAATAATTCTTTATAGTTTAAATAAAAAAGCTGGTACTTCATATTAAACAAAAATTCAATCAGCTACATTATAGAGCAACATAACGTTCATTGTTTTTTCTTAATATTAAAAAGCTCTAAATTATACATACTTGCAAATCTTTCCATACGAACAACTGCCATTCAATGCCCAGTTTCTACAATACTCCGATGAATTTTGGCCGGCAGTAACTGCTGGTTTGGTCCCCAACCTCTCAAACACACTTGGTCGACGAGAGTCTGTATTACATTTCGTAGGGTCAACCGTTATTTTTCTTATGCTTGATTTTGACATATTATCACCATAAAACAATTATGTTTTCACAATGGAAGCACATAACTGCAGCATGCAAATATTCATTTGCTATGGAATCACCATTAATAAGTCTAGTGTTCACAAATATAAGCACAGTCCCCAAAGTATTAACCAGGTATTTCAAATCTATGCAACACAAACTTGCTGGTTATGCTCCATATGATTGTTCCTCTTATATACGTCACCTTGTTTTCTATTATAATATTTACAATTATTCTGTTTTAAGCACTCTTAAGTCCTAACCCCTGACACAACTTACTGCATACCAGGGTAGGTTTACTCCAGTTTATTCAAAGTGACACAAAGGCACTCAAAGAGGAAAGTGTTAACATAGGCGTAAAGTACTATACCAGAGGTGAAACTTTCGTCGAAATCTTTGATGTTCGCATCCCTAAATTAGATGAACTTGACACCTTATGTAGATACAGTGTTGCCACTGCTTTAAATTGATATGTTGAGTGACCACGCGAACGTAGTTATGATAGCGCTACTGTACCATATGTTTGACCAATGGCGATGGGAGGGAAATTTGAATATAAAATGTAATGTTTAGGCACAGACGAGGTATAAGGATAGACCTATCATCTTATGGGACTTCGTGTCCGATGTTCTGAAATATCGACCGTTCAAAAAATCAGAGGTTTTGGTATGCCCTCTACGATTTAGAGTGGTGAGTTTAGGAATTATATTGAATCACAGGTATGGAAGGCGTAGTTGCCAAACCACATCGAAGAATATTCGTCGCATAGTTGCCAATTTACTGTTACTGACGTGTAATGCACAGCGCGTATTTCAGCTATTTTCCAAGTTACATTCGCAATTCTGGAAAAGTAAACGAAACGAGATATTACATGATTAATTCAACCTGAATATTTCATCTCTGTTTAAGTACAATGCTTTCTGTTTCTATACTCATTTTAAAGCTAAATAAATGCTTTTTCAATTTATATAAATAAACTTTTATTTATTGATAGTAAACATAATAATAATTCTTGTTGAAAATTGAAATACCTATTTAGCGCTATTTATATCTTGAAATTGATTCGTATAAACTGTTGTTGGCTTCTTTGAACCTTTTGTTATCAAATACAATTTTCAAATAGGACGGAAAAATATTCAAAAGATTGTCATAAAATATTTTAATGACAGTTGTTATGCGAGGTTCTATATTCGTTACAAGTTGCGGCATGTCTGTTATTATCGATATTGTTATTATTGATAAACAATTACTTCAAAACTGATAACAATAATGGTAAGAGATCAACTAAATCTGAACTCCTGTATGCTTTTACGATTTAACGATAAGTCAGATCAGCAATAAACAGAATTTTATACAGATTTATTGTTTATAATTAATGAGTTCTGGCACAACTTATGAAAATATTTGGGAAAAAGAACTAATAAGTGTATATGTAATGTTAACATATAACAACAGACACGCTGCAACTTGTAACGAATATAGAACCTCGCATAACAACTGTCATTAAAATATTTTATGACAATCTTTTGAATATTTTTCCGTCCTATTTGAAAATTGTATTTGATAACAAAATGTTCAAAGAAGCCAACAACAGTTTATACGAATCAATTTCAAGATATAAATAGCGCTAAATAGGTATTTCAATTTTCAACAAGAATTATTATTATGTTTACTATCAATAAATAAAAGTTTATTTATATAAATTGAAAAAGCATTTATTTAGCTTTAAAATGAGTATAGAAACAGAAAGCATTGTACTTAAACAGAGATGAAATATTCAGGTTGAATTAATCATGTAATATCTCGTTTCGTTTACTTTTCCAGAATTGCGACTGTAACTTGGAAAATAGCTGAAATACGCGCTGTGCATTACACGTCAGTAACAGTAAATTGGCAACTATGCGACGAATATTCTTCGATGCGGTTTGGCAACTACGCCTTCCATACCTGTGATTCAATATAATTCCTAAACTCACCACTCTAAATCGTAGAGGGCATACCAAAACCTCTGATTTTTTGAACGGTCGATATTTCAGAACATCGGACACGAAGTCCCATAAGATGATAGGTCTATCCTTATATCTCGTCTGTGGTTCTACACGGCAAGCACGTGTGACGTGTGCAGAAAAATACATCGAGTGATTGGTCTACTCCTACACCTCGTCTATGGTACTACACAAAGTAGAAATTAATATATTGAACCTCTATTAAAGAATATACGATTTTAATATTTCATATCAAGAAATACTCTTTCTTACTTAGGTGATAAATTTTATGAAGTGTATAATATTTTTCAGAAATGCCATGAAATATATATACTGAAAAATTAAAATGAAATTTTTGTTTTACACTTGAATATATTCAATTTTTTACTGATGTGCAATTTAAATATATATTTTGCAAAACAATTTATATCCTTTACGTTATAATATAAATAATTTTACATACTTTCATGCGGTTATGTTTGTATACATACGTATTCATGATAAAACAAGTGTGAGCTCGTGCATTATCATTTTAATTCTCTATTTGAAACAAAGAAATGTTACTTCTGTGTTCTTATGGAAGAATATAGTTAATTATTAGAATCTGTAAAATAGCCTTTTAACATATTTTCATTTTGTATTCATTAAAAATTCTATGATGATAGGTTGTTTAGCTTCCAATATGTATAACATTTGCAGTTTTTCTTTTGTTTATAAATATTTAAATAATCTAATACTATATGCATATATATCTTATACATTTCCAGCATTTACCATCAACAGATTTGTAGGATCTCGCAGTAATTAAACTTTTCAAATATCTACCAATGTGGTTTTGTTTTCCATAAGAAGTACAAAATATTCAACTAAAAATGTTTAACATTGATCCACCTAAACCACCAGAAAATAGTGAAAGAAGAGTTTTTATAAATGACACAAATTGGGATAAAATAGCAGTTTATCTTGTTGGTACTCAACAAAGATTTAGAGAAAATATTATAATTCCACGGACAGTGGCGCCTGTACAAATTAAAACTAATTTTGAAAAACGCATGGAAAATGTAGCAGAAAGTTGTACCTTTAAAAGCATATGTAGTTGTTTTATAGGTATGTTACATGATCATGTTAAATTGTTATTGTTCAATTTATTACAATTTTTTTAAATTATATTTTTAGGGTATGCTTTGGGTGGTGTAATAGGATGGTTTACAGCTAGTGTAAATCCAAATTTTGCTAGTATCGAGAAACAACAAACTGTACGTGAAACAATTAGAGAAATGGGAAGCACAGCATCAAGTTATGCAAAGAATTTTGCCATGGTTGGTTGTGTATTTACAGCAATTGAATGCTCAATAGAATCGGTAATACTTTTATAAATTCTATATAAAACTATTCTAATTCATATTCTAATGTGCATCTGAAATTATTATAATACTTGGATGGTGATTCAGGATGCAAAAATAAGTTGAAAAAAAGAATAATATTTCTTCATTTAAGACCTTGTTTCTGAAGAAAATGCCTTTGAAAATTTGTCAAGTTTAACATAGATACACAAGCAAAATCGATAGGTCATGAACAGACGCATTAGCCGATTTCTATTCAATACTGTGCATATTCGTCGAATTCTAAAACTTGGTCAAGGCGTCAAACAAAGCGATGTTACACCTTTCTTTTGATTTATTTTTACATGTGGAATCACCACTCAGCCATTTACATCATGATTTCGGAGATACTTTGTATGTGTACATATGTAAATTATATATATATATATATATATATATTTATATGTCAATTTCATGTTGAGTTTTGCATCAGTTCATAATAATACTAAGAGTACATTTTAAAATTTTACTTCTAGTATAGAGGTAAGAATGATTGGAAGAACACGGCATACGCTGGTGGATTTACAGGTGGAATATTAGGATTACGAGGTAATGATTATTTATGTACATTAAACTGAAATATAATATGTTCCTCAATACAATTTCATATTTCAGCTGGTGTAAAGGCGGGTATAATTGGAGCAGCAGGCTTTGCAGCATTTTCAACTGCAATAGACTATTATATGAATCATAGGGAGTAAAGTTTAGACCATAATTGTCATGAATTGTAATCGGTATATTTGTATAAAAAAAGTATAAAATGCACTTTGAGTGTACCTGTATAATACATACAAAAGCGCGATCATGTTCTTAGTACAAAAATGCATACAAATAAGTACAATGGTTAAGAAAAAATAAATTTACGTAATACATTGATACTTATTTTACTTACATCATTAAAATCTTCTTAATTTTCAATCTGTTAAATATAATTCTATGATTGAAATTATCTAAATTGTTTCATATAAGTCGTACAATGAATTAAATGTCTAAGTCTTATTCAATATTAAGTAAAAGTAACATAATGCTGTTTCAAAATAAAAATAATACTTTACATATTGCAGAAACATAAACAGATCTATGTTTTCTATACGATACTGCCTATCACAGTAAAAAATAAATTTTTTAGTTCTTAGATATACTGAATTATTACTGATAACTTGATACTAAAACAGTCTTAAAGTCTTTTTGCTTTACTTAAAAAAATATACATGGAACATTGGAAGATATGGCCTGCAAACTGTATGCTTTTGTCAGTTTGTTTGTCAATTGTATAAAATATCAATACTTAGAGAACATTGACATATACATATATGTACCTATACAAAATTTGTATTAATAAGTTTCAAATTTGTTTTGATATGCAATTTTTCATATGCTTAAAAAATTGTGCTTGTTTCGATGGATTCCTTATATCGTATAGCTATTACATACTTACTATAATGATTTATCAAATTTGAATTGTACTGTATTCTTCAACTAATAAATATTTATAACAACAGTGTTACATAAATTTATTTTTATATGAGTTATTATTTCAATAATGGATCTGTAAATTGTTCTATTTAAAAGGAATATGCAAGGCACTTATCGCACACTTTTGTTTTGACTTTTGCAAGACACTCGAACATGAATATTATTCGTCTTAGTATTTAAAGAAAATACTGAATTAAAAAACGTATGTTTACATAATACGTTTGTCACAAACGAATTCATAAAAATTATGCACTCCTATTAAAACTTTATCTTGGATAGCGTATTAATTAGTTAATATATCTTTTTGGCACCTTTAATGGTGATCAATTTGTGTACCTTTATGCGTTTGTGCATATATTGTATGTAATTATGGATGCTGCTGTTGCATTTGTGCCTGCATTACTGCCAAGAGTTCTTGCATACGTCGTAATTCTGCTTCTTTTTCTTGTAAAATACGGTCCTTTTCGGATACTGTGTTAGTCTTCTCAGATTCCACAATGCTGCTAATAAAAACATTCAGTGAATTAATAAACACATCTAGTATTATAAACAAATAAATTCAGGCATACATTGTTAAACTTACGTTTGTCTGCGAGGTGGAACAGGGGCTCCTTTTGCCAACCTTTCACTACGATAATTTTCATAATGTACCTCTTGTGTTACTTCCTGTAAATCCTGCATATGTGTGCTGCAAACATGTAGAAATCAAAAGTAATCATTTTTTTTCTATTTTTGATATAATTTTTTGAGATAGTAACACTCTTACATCAACATTGTTCTCAATTTTATAAAATCACAGTGATCGGGATTCTCAACTTCTACAACACCCCATGGATACAAGCGTCCACGTACTTTACGCCCTTTCACTTCTAATAAAGTGTTTGCCCCACATACTGCAAATGGGACTGCTTCTTTGAGTTGTCTAACTTGTTCTTTATAATCTTCATCTTCGTCGCTGTCACAATCTGGCAGAGGATAGATTTTTATACCACTGCCCTCAATCTCTTCCATGACACGCTTTTTTAAGCGTAAAACTTCCTTTTTTGTAAGAACATCTGCTTTAGCAATTACTGGTACAATATTGACTTTATTATGAAGTTGTTTCATAAATTCTATGTCCAATGGTTTCAATCTAGCACAAACAGGAAATGTAAACAAATTTAGTAATTTCTCTATCATCTCTAAAATATATTCACAATCAAATGTTTCTTACCCATGACCGAATGGAGAAATGAAATAAAAGCAACAGTGTATTCTATTATCTACTATATTTCTTCTATTTAAGCCACTTTCATCGCGTAAAAATCTTTCAAACTGATCATCTATATACTGTATAATAGCTCTAAAACTATCTGTATTATCAATTGCATCTCCATAACCAGGTGTATCAACAACAGTCAACCTAAGTTTAACTCCTCTTTCTTCGATTTCCACAGTAGAGGCATCAAGCTTTACGGTTTGATTAGTTTTTTCTATTCATATAACATTAACAAATTAATAACTAACAATAGTATTGCATAGAATATTAAGTGCGTATAAAAGTATACATACAAAATTAACCTTACCTATAGCATCAGGAATTACACGTTCTGGATATAAATCAGTAAGAAATAGACTATTGACTAATGTAGATTTTCCAAGACCAGATTCTCCAACAACCATTAACGTAAATTCAAATCCTTTCTTTACAGATTTCCTATGTACTTGATTGGGTAAATTTGCAAATCCCACATATCCAGGAGATTCGAGGCTAGCAAACTGTACAACGAAAAAATAATAAATTAAGAAAAATTAGAAATAAATAATATAAACCCTTCCTTACGATGCAAAAAATATATTTCAAATCACTTTTATTCTCACATAAACAATACGTACGGTTTTTACACTTTCAGTAGACATTTTTTTCTAGAAGGATAACCTACAAAAAAGGAATTACTGATTGAATTATGCCTAAAAATATTTAAAAAATAATCAAAAACCAAATTTTAAGTAAATAGGCGTCGTATTGTGACAAAACGCGATATGACAACCATACCGAAAATGTACATGCGTCAAATAACACGGCGTAGAGTTTGTTTCACTTTACAACTTTTGTTTGAATCCACATTACTTTTTCTCTTTTGTAATGAACTAATTGATGACCGAAGTCATAAGTAACAAAACCAAACTGTTTATTGCAGCTTCATTGAAATATAAAAGATGTTGCACCGACTGTACATGAAACGTTACTGTATATCGTATATTCATGTAAAGTGGGGGAAGGGAGATATCCCTCAATTGGAAGAAATTTAGGCGTGGCAACTGAAATACCTCCAGAGTTCTATGAGAAATAAGATAACCATTTTATCTATATTATATTCTTCATCGATATAAATGATCATTAAATATGTAATTACAACTATAAAGTGTAATTTATTTTTACCATGTATTTTTTAAATATTTTAAATGTGTAAAAAATTAAATAAAAGTTGAACATCAAATTATTATCAAAAGTTATCCGAACAGATTACTTTAGTATATTTACGAGTAATTTACAAAATGTATTAAGAATATTACATGTTGTTGATAATTAAAATTACATATAACTTTTTATAGCCTATTGTCCCTTAATTTTCTGACGATACATTATGGTATTATACGTTTATCAGGCAAACGGCTACTTTATTCAGGAAATAATATCATATACAAGCATAGTTTTACATAGTATTTGTCATTATTTCAAGTTTCCCTTTATTCATTATCTTATAACCATCGATATTCTTTCCAAATGATCGACATTTATTACTAGTATAGTTAATTAATTCGTTACACAATATTATTGTTTAATAATCGACACATTATCTTCGTATCTTTTGGTGATGTACAAATTTTTTCAATCACTCAAATATCTCAATTTTTCAAAATTATTTATCTTAAGCGTGAGTAAACAAGTGTTTAATCGTTTCAATTAAATAGGACTTCATCTATTAAATAATTATTCTCAAATCATTTTAACAAGCACATACAATGATCAGTATTAAAGTGAAACGTAAAAATTGTAAGGAAGGAAAAATAATACAGATAATGCTTTGTACTCTTTGAAATAGGGATTATTTTCGAGTACAGTTTTTGAAAATACGGCTTTGCACGGGATCAAATACACATGCAACGGCTGTATATATTTTTAATAGTTTGTACATATACCCTCAGTATTATTACAAATTGATACAAAACTCAACATGAAATTGACATGGATATTAAAACTTCTGTGTCATCTCAACAATTATGATTTACACACGCGCGCGCGCGCACACACACATACATATATGTATATGTATGCATGTGTGTGTGTGTATGTATATATATACCAACACTATTGAAGCATGCATTGTGCACACAGTGTTTACTTCAAATTCCCAATTTACTATTACAATTCATTCCAACTAAGAAGTTAATGTAAATAGAGAGGGCATTAGA
This sequence comes from Halictus rubicundus, assembly GCF_050948215.1. Classification (NCBI taxonomy): domain Eukaryota; kingdom Metazoa; phylum Arthropoda; class Insecta; order Hymenoptera; family Halictidae; genus Halictus; species Halictus rubicundus. The sequence continues at coordinate 1,852,250 of NC_135152.1, forward strand.
CAAGAAAATTTTATTGTTAATTAAATATGTCAAATGCGTAGAACCTAAGACTCTCATTAAATCACCTTTTGTCCTTATGAATTTTTGGGGAAGACACTCCCCTTTAGGGGTAAATAAAAATTATCATAATTTCATTATTTCAGCTTTGAAGAGATTCTTCCCATTGTCTGTGAGGAAACTAAAAAATCTCGCATTGGTTTCCAAATCTTTGTTAGGGAAGTTCCATCCCCTCTAATTTAGGGAATCAGAAACTATTAAACATAATAATATTTTTACTTGTCGTAAGTTTTAAGTTTCTCCTCTCGAGGTTTTGCACCACCATATATTGAACTTGATTTACTTGATTCAGCAACTGCGTTGACAGGTGTCTGAATTGTTCTTGGTGCTAATACCAAACGTTTTCTTCCAGTTGTGTCTGTATTAATAAAAATATTAATAATTATTGGTTCATTTCAAATTATTAAAACACAAGAAGAAGTCGAAAAAGAAGATTAGCGAACCTGGAGGTGGATCCTTATTAAACATTTCCTCGGGAAATGGTTTTCGTTCGGTTGGCCTTGCACGAGTGGGTGGTGGCTTGGTACCGTATGCACTAGGTGGTACACTACGAGCCCAATCTCCACGACTTCCTCCACTTGTGTCTTCGTTAAACTGACTGTTTCCACCCCCTCGGCTACCCCTCGCATCCCATGAATAACCTTGCCGACTACCTTAATTAAAATAATTTAAAATGTTTTAACATTAACTGACAAATTACAACGATTAGGTATTTCATATCATTCAGAAAATTCTTAACATTTAAATATATTATAAACAGTAGCACTATAATGGTAAGTAACTTAATTTAGATATTAAATATAAAGTACAAAGAAATATATAAGTACAAAAATTGATTACCATAGTCATCACTATATCCACTACGACCACTTTCTCTTCCTCTAAAACCACCACCGCCACTTCCTCCACCTACTCCTCCTCCACTTGTGCCTCCGGTACGAGTTCTTCTGTCAAAACCACTTCCTCGGTCGTTTCTCTTACCCTCTGCTACATCTATCTTAATCAGACTACCATCGATTTCTACTGCACCATCTTTTTCTAATGCAGCTTTTAAATCTTTCAAATATTCAAATTCGACGTAACAAAAGCCCTTAAACCTGCAGAAGATAAAAGATAAATATTAATGACATCACAACTACAATCTTCTCATATCTAATATATCTCAG